>NC_045426.1:640474350-640559305 GCF_902635505.1 Sarcophilus harrisii | reverse complement strand
AGACATATTCAGATTAGACATGTGTCTTAATAGACACCAGAACAGATGGTACCACAGCAACGTCCCACTTGGTACCTCCCAGATTATTTATGGTTTGTCAACCTATTCTATCTTTGAGACTTAAAGTGCTAAGAAAACAGACAGACAGAAAACAACTTACCCTGCAGGAATTTTAAAGCAGACTCTCCTATGGCCAGGTGCAGGTGTCTACAATGAGCTTTGCCATGGCTGAAAACTGCTCTCTTCATGGGAACTCTGCAACAAGCCAGAGGGGCCAGCCTCTCCAAATAAAGAGCCCAGTCCTCAGTCACCCCGAGACTCCAGGCGAAGACCTGAAGGTCTCTATTCTCTAATCCTGCTCTCAGATCTCATATCTTGCTGGGAGCCTCCAAAATGTAATTCTGGAGAAATTGAGGCAATATGGACATTGGAGTTTTAAATATTTTATTAGTGGAGAATTTGACTAGTTGACTGGATTAAGGTATTGTCTCAAAGTATCCAGCCGGGATCAAGGGATTCCAAAGATTCTATAGAGCTTCAGCGATAAGGGACATAAAGGGAAGGTGGGAATAGAGCACTGGTGAGCAGCAACTTCCAGGAACAGCATAAATTTGGTTCTGACAGGTTGGAGGTAAGGAAGGATCATAAATTCTGATAAGTTGGAAGGCTAGGAGCCAGGGTGTCTGAGACAGAAAATACTCATCTATTTTGAGATAAACCATCTGCATTTTATGACACTTTGGAATGCTAATGATCAGGGCTCCCAGTCCTAATTATCTCATTCCCAGTGGCCAGAAAGGGGGGTTGCCATCTGGGAGACTGAGGCAGAACAATTTAGGGAAATTAATGCAGAGAAACTGAGGCATAACATTCCACACTCTCTCCCTGAATATGCAGTCATTGAATCACCTTCCCAGATACCTGGGAGGTCTTAGCGGAGTGGATGAGACAAACAAGATTAGAAAAGATGCAAGTATGTATGGAGAGAGCAAGGAGGAGGAGAAGCAAAGGTCCCATAAGGGATATAATAAGGGTGGTTAGCCAAGGGGAGGAATTAAACAGAGATTGGTACCAGTTCTTTCCCTGACCCTGCTGCATTCATTGAGATTCAAGATTCTTATGAACCAGGGCCAGACTTTCTCTGATTACCCCAGAGTTATTAGTGTACAAACAGCATGCTTTGTTTAGGGTGGTGTATAGCCCTCCCATCCCCTTTGCAGAAATAGCAAGTTAAGCCCTTTATGGTTTTGGAGTACCATCTCTGCCAGGGAATCAACCTGGCTTCCAGTTTTGAGATGGATGACTCCATCTGAGTCAGGTCTGTGGTCATTTGTGCACTTAACTCAGCATACCCAGAATTGCCTGTCAGGAGGGCTGCAGTGCTAAGGGAGGTGTTGCCTATCAGCTCAAGCCCTGCTATGAGGGGAAGGAATGGCAGAGCACGGTTTTGTTTGATAGACACCAGGGGAAAATGGGACCAAAAATGGCTCCATCCTCCCCTCCTGGGAGAACAGACAGGCTGGAAAACACCACTACCAGGATATAGAAAGAATCTGGATTTCTGAGCAGGGTCTCAGAGCATGCACACTTAGACCATCACGACAGGCAAACCACAAACTTTCAGAGGCTTGATACCAAATTGCAACGTCCATGGAGGATGCTGAAATGTTAATTAAGGAACTGGAGTTACAGAATTGGGGAGAGGGTCAGAAAGACCGTGGAGACAGTCACTGAAGATGCCTGTGCCTTGAGATTCCCTAAGGGTGATTTTGGTTGCTCCCAGGAACAGGTAGATTGAGAAGTGGTCCCAGGAAGTGAGTCTGCCAGGGTAATTTCAACAAAATAAGGGGGTTTGGAGATAAAGCAGAGCCAACAATCATGGCCCAGCTGGGGATTGATGGAGTTCAAATAGGAGTGCACTATTGGCAATAAATCGAGCATGGAGAGGGGACCAAAGGATTTAGGGGCTGTCAACTGGAACTGATGGGTTAGGAAGGATAGGGGACTTTGGGTCAGGGCAAGGTCTGGTGGTGCCAGGGATGGCACTGGCCAAATAGCCAGGGTTGATGTTCTAGGTTGGGGAGGGACAAGGCAGTCAGAGGTCCCATGGGGCCCTTTGAGGGGAGTGGATCTATACATTGAAGTAGAAGGTAGCGGCTCAATTGAAAACTGCTACTTGCTTGGGAACAAAGGGTCAACCTTAGGACTTCTCCCATTTCTGGTGGGACAGTTGCTGGATAGCTAGGAGGATGGGTGGCAGGGGGTTGCAGGGTACACTGGGTCTGCTGATCAACAGTTTGATGGTCAACTTGAGTCATCTCCAGGAAGTGAGCACCACCCAGCATTGGAGCACAATTGGATTGAGGGGCCATGGAGGCACTAAAGTAGAAGCAGGGACTCAGGGTGGGATCTACTGTCAGAGGGTTCTAAACCTGAGCAGCAGGTGGCAGAAAAGGAGGGACTTCCCTCCAGGTCTATAAGGGTCATTGTCCATGTGGGCTTTGGGGCATGTGGGTTTCATGAAGCTTTGGAAACCAGAGGGAGGAGGAGGAGGAGGACTGTGGAAAATCTCATAGTGACACTGGAATTACACTTCTGGAAAAATGATGGGGGGGGGGCCCTTAGGAATGATGTTGCCCCTATAAAGATAAATAGGGCAGTCACAAACAGTATTAACAAAGCAGTGAATACAAGGATTAAGCGCCCAGGATTTTTCTACCCAGTGTTTTCATAGATTTAGGGAAATCAAGGAGCAAAGGAGCAGCTCAGTCTCAGTTTCAGGGAATCTTCACTAATTTCTACTTTCCATTCAGTGGTGACTGCTGGCTTCACGCTGCTGTAGTGAAACCAGGTGGAGATGGACTCAACCTTTACAGCAATAAGTGGGGTGAGGATCACAGTATGAGGCCCTTTCCACTTGGGCTCCAGGCCAGAGGTAGAAAATTTCTTTATCAGAACTGCATTGCCAGGCTGGAATGGATGAGTGGGCTTTACTGAGCCCACTCAGTAACAGGGACAGGGGGACAGGAAAAATCTCTCAAAGCCTCTTGGACAAGGTGTGAAATGTCTTTCTGAGTTTTCTGCAGGGACTGTAGGAACTTGACAAAGGAGGAGTTAGAGATTTCAGCAGTTATGTCCTCTCTAACCAAGGGTAGGATAGGTGGTGGTCTCCCAAACAGAATTTCAAAGGGAGTTAGACCCAATCTGTAGAGGTGCATCTATTTCTAAGCAATGCTAATGGCATCAAAGACACACAGGAGCTTTGGGTCTCTAAGACAAGCTTTGTTAGAACTCCTAAGTGTTCTATTCATTCTTTCCACTTGCCCAGAGCTCTGTGGTCTATATGCACAATGAAGTTTTCACTCTCTCCTGAGTGCTTTGCTAATGCCTTGTGATATTTTGGCAACAAAGGCAGGGCAATTATCAGACTCTATGGCTACTGGAAGACAGAAGTGGGGCATTATTCATTTACTATCTTTTTGACCACTGTGAGAGCCGTTCCATTCTGTGTGGGGAAGGTCTCTGTGCACCCTGAGAAGGTATCTACAAAACTAACAGGTGATTATACCCAGGTGTTGACGGCTGTATCTCAGTATAATCTACCTCCCATATTTCCCCTGGATATGTCCCATTGGCCTGATTCCACAAAGGCTTCTTTAATTCTTTTTACATTTACTAGGGTGCAGGTGTTACATCTGTAAATATAAGTTCTGATCAATTGGCTGAGATCCTTTATGTAATATTTGCTCAATAACTGATGCATTTTCTTTCACCCAAATAAGTGAAATCGTGTAAGTCCTTCACCAGCATTCTACTTAATGCTTGTGGAATAAAAATTTTGTCCTGTATGTACCACTAGGGACCCCTCCCTCTCCTTCTCTCTCTGAGATGGGAAGGTATCTTCTGAAGGACAATATATAGGTAAGGGCGAGATGAGGATTGCCAGAGGCAGGGAAGAAGTGGGGAAGGAAGTGCTGCTCATGGAGCCACTGCATCTGCAGCGATTTCCCACTGCTTTCATTGTTTCACCAGAGTGGTGACCTGGACAGTGGAGAATAGCAACAGAGAGAGGTGACCAGATAAACTCTAGTAAGGAAAGTGTCCTTATTCTTATTTTCCCTCCCAGCAGAGGTCAGCAGGCCCTCTATAAAGAGAGGCATGGACATGAGCTATTGCAAAAGCATAGCAACTGTCAGTGAAAGTGTTAGTCATTTTCTTCTGACTGTGCCCAGGGCCTGTAAGGATAAGCTCCGCCTCTGGGGCAGAAGACCCAGAGGGACGGGAGGAGACCACAAGGTAGATAGGGAGGGATAGTCCACTACTGCTGCCCCAGAAACATGGTGTCCCCACAACAAAACTGCTCCTGTTTGTAAAAAGAATCAGCTCAGTGTTTTCCAGTGGGTGTCAGACAGGTTGGGCCTTGGTGACTGGGTATGCTCAAGATGCTGGAAGCAGTCATGCACTGGCCAGGTCAGAACCAGAATCTGGGAGCGAGGTGACAGGGCTCAAGGAGGACGATTTGGAGAAAGTGGGTGGGGATGGTCGGGAAGCAGGGCCTGATAGTGGGTAACGTGGCGTTAGAGAGCCACCAGTCAGGGGTGGACCTGAGCAGAGCCTCAGCAGAGTGAGGGGCAGAGATAGAGAGAGACTGACCCAAGGAAAGCTTGTCAGCCTCCTCTAGCAGGAGGGCGGTCATAGCCACAGCCCTAAGACAGGGGGGCCACCTAGCTGCCACAGAGTCCAAGCCTTAGAGAGATAAGCAACAGGGAGATGCTCGGGGAGAGCTAGGGCAGAGGCCTTGGTGAGGATGGTCCTGAGAGGATCAAAGGCAGCTGTTCAGGGGAGCCCCAGACAAGGGCTCAGCAAAGGAGGCAATCCAAAAGTGGCAATAATGGGAATTTGCGGACCTGCTTTTTAGTAGTAGGGACTGGAATAGATAAGACAGCTTGGGTACATTTGGAAAAGAGGGAGCAGTGGCCAGATTTTAGAACACAGCCCAGATAAGAGACCTCAAGAAGGCAGAGCTGAGCCTTCTTAGCAGAGACCCTGCAACCTAAGGATTGAAGGAACTACAAAAGGGCACGAGTTGATAGAAGTGGATATCTCCAACAAAGAGAAGATTTAACTCAGTTCCAATTGATCAATAATGGATAGAAGCAGCTACACCCAAAAAAGGAACACTGGGAAATGTATGTAAACTGTTTGCATTTTTGTTTTTCTTCCCTGGTTATTTTTACCCTGAATCCAATTCTTCCTGTGCAACAAGAGAACTGTTCGATCCTGCATACATATATTGTATCTAGGACATACTATGACATATTTAACATGTATAGGACTGCTTGCCATCTGAGGAGGGTGGAACAAGGAGGGAAAAGTCAGAACAGAAGTGAGTGCAAGGGATAATGTTCTGCCAATAAAAAGTTATAATTATGAAAAAATTTTAAAAGGAATTTAAGTGCTACACCACTTGGTGCACATATGTTTAATATTGATATTGCTTCATCATCTATGCTACCCTTTAGCAAGATATAGTGCCCTTCCTCATCTCTTTTAATTAGATCATTTTTTGCTTTTGCTTGATCTGAGATCAGGATGGCTACCCCTACTTTTTTGAAATCACCTGAAGCATAGTAGATTCTTCTCCAACCTTTTACCTTTACCCCATATTTATTGCCCCACTTCAGGTGTGTTTCCTGTATACAACATATTGTAGGATTTTGGCTTTTAATTCAGTCTTCTAACTGCTTCCTCTTTTTGGGGGAGTTTACCCCATTCACATTTATGGCTAAAATTACCAATTCTGTATTACTTGCCATGTTGCTAATCCCTGTTTATGCTTTTCTCCTTTTCTTCCCTCTTACCCCCTCCCCAATTTTAAACTTGTAAACACCACTTGCTTCTCACAGCCACCCTTTTTAGTATCCCTCCCCCCACCTTAGAGTTTCTCCCCCTATCTTACCCCTTTTCCTCACAATTTCTCTATCCCCTTCCACTTAGCTTTCTCTTTCCTTTTTCACTTTTCCTCTCCCACTTTTCAATGAGGTTGGAGAAGTTTCAGCATAAATCGAATATGTCTAATATTTTTTCTCTTTAAGCTAATTCTTATGGCAGTAAGATGCACACTATGTTCATCCCCCTCCATTCTTTCTCTCGGATATAATAGGTTTCCTAATGACTCTTTGTGAGATGTAGTAACCCACTTTACCCTTTTCTGGGTACAATTTCCTTTCCACCTTTATTTTCTTGTAATATAATAAAAGTCATATAATAAAAATTATAATAAAATAAAATTAATTATAATAAAATAAAAAAATAATTATATTACAATTTCATTGTAATATAATAAAAGAACAAAGTATACATATGTTCTTTATATATCTTTACTGCAGAAATATAGTTCCCAAGATTTCTTTTTATCTTTTCAGGTATCTCTTGAATTCTATATCTGAAGATCAAACTTTTGTTCAGTTCCGGTTTTTTATGAGAAATAGATGAAATTCATTTATTTCGTTGAATGTCCATCTTCTTCCCTGGAAAAGATGCTCATTTTGGCTGGTTAAGTAAGTTTTGGCTGCATACCAAGTTCCTTAGCTTTTTGGAATATCAGATTCCAGGCCCTTTGATCCTTTAATGTGGACAATGCTAAATCCTGAGGAATCCTTATTGTGGCTTCTCTATATTTGAATTGATTTTTTTCTAGCAGCTTGCAGTATTTTTTTCCTTCATCTCAATAGTTCTGGAATTTGGCCACTATATTTCTTGGTGTTTTGATTTTAGGATCCCTTTCAGTAGGTGATCGATGAATTCTTTCCATTTCTATTTTATCCTCTGTTTGTATAACTTCTGGGCAATTCTCTTTGATAATTTCCTGGAAAATAGTGTCCAGGCTCTTTTTTTTCATCATAATTTTCAGGTAGTCCAATGATTCTCAGATTGTTTGTCCTAGATCTATTTTCCAGGTCTGTTGTTTTCCCAAGAATGTATTTGACATTTTTCCCATTGTTTCTTTTTTTGGTTTTCCTTGACTGATTCTTGGTGTCTCCCTGAGTCATTCAATTCCATTTGTTCGATTCTGATTTTCAATGAATTATTTTCTTCACTCACTTTTTAAGTATCTTTTTCTAATTGTTTCAGTGAGTTGTTTTGTTCTATGGAATTTTTTTCTATTTTGCCAATTTTATTTTTTTAGAGAGCTATTTCCTTTTTCCAATTCACTAATTCTGTTTTTCTAGGATTTGATTTCTTTATCCATTATATCTTTAAATGAGTGGGATGACTTATCCAGACTCTCTTGCCAAGTTTCCTTTTCCTTTTCCCATTTTTCTTCTAGCTCTCTTGTGAGAGCCTTTTAAATTTCTTCTATGAGAGTCTTGTGTGTTGAGGACCAGATCATATCCTCTTTTGGGGATTCACCTGGAGACAGTCTGTTTTTAGTCTCCTCAGGGTTTAAAGTCTGCTCTCTATCCTTATAGAAGCTATCAATAGTTACAGTCCATTTAAATTTTTTGCTCATTTTGTCAGAGAAGACTCAAAGAATACAAATTAGCAAAAAAACAAATGCAGTCTCCTTTTTTACTGGGGAGGGACTGGATGATATTACTGAGTTTCCTCTCCAGACTTAAGGGGCAGCAGCGAGGCACTAGCCAGACAGCAATGGCTGCACTGCATCTGTGCTCTGAGGCTCTGAGAGTGCTGAGATGCTCTGGGTGGGTGTGGCCAGGTCCTGAGAGACCCTAGTTTTTTGGGATTATAGTCTTTACCCCTTGTGTTTTTAGCTTCTCTTCTTGTCTACTGGCTTGCTTCCAGGGCAAAGTAGTCAATGTTGTAGTAAAGCTCTCCCCACAGAATCGGTGGAGATCACATCACATACCCCCCTCTGGCCTGCTCAGTGTGAGCTGCCTGCTGTGCTCTCCCTGCCACTGCTTGTCCTCAGCCTGTGCCTGGTCTAATTGTCCTTGCCCTCGAGCAAAAACAGACCTTTTCTGGTAAATTTCAAGGATGTCTTCTGTTGGTAATTATTTGAGAGTTTTTTTTTTTTTCAGTCAAGAACTAATTCTGAGGCTTGGCATGAAATAAATTCTGAGAACAAAGATGGAGTATATGTGTATGTCCTCTCCGCCATTTTGGCCAGAATTCCTCTAATACCATCTTAACATCAGACGATGTAGCCCCATAAAGAGTACAACCCTTTTTTAAATCTTTGATTTTTTTTTTCCAGATCAATGCCTCGGCCCGCGAGGCAGAGTGTGTGGACCTTGGAAGAAAAGAGATAAGGGCAAGAGAGAGGGACGCGCAAAATGAAGGCAAGACAAATCTATCTGATCAAACCTCATTTTAATGGGTGCAATAGTACAGATATATATATAGCAGTAGAAAAGAAGGCAGAGTTGTTCAAACACAGTACAGGGTGGGGGTCCTAGACAAAGGGTTGGTATCCCGCCCAAGGATGAGCTGCTCAGATGTTTCTGGTGGCAGGAAACTCTATGATGTGATTAGGGGATGCCTAGATATCTGCCTATTCAAAGTTAGGATGTGATTAGGAGATTCCTATTCAGGAAGTCTTTGGTATGATGTGATTAGGAGATTCAACCTATTCAAGGTTGGCCTTATGTGGCTGTAGATTAGTGCCGGCTCCCCACAGATCAAAAAAACTGTATCTTTTTCTTTGTTGACCTGAAGAGTCAAACTCTTGAATAACAGGGTATTCTTCTATTAAATCAGACATCTCTTGTCCTTTATTAGCTTTAACTAATGCCTTTTGTAATCTTGTCGTAGAGGGTGGACAAAGCTGCTTCATGGATGGTGCTGATGGTGTCACTTCCCCTTCCCCTCCTCCTTCTCCCTCCATCCATGAGGAAAAATTGAAGGGGGTAGGTCAGGGGATGGAGAATGCCTTAATGACTCCTGCTGTGAAGCACTACACTCCTTAATTTCATCAGCTTTGTACTTAACTTCTTTCTTGTCTAATTCTTTATGCTCTTCAGCTGCTATATTAGTACCCTCTCCCTCCTGCACTTTCTTCTTTTTCCTTATTCTATAAGTTATGTAATTCCCTAAAGCCAATTGTATTAAGTTATATGTATAGAGTTTTTCTTTAGGAATTGAATCAGGACCATTATCATTGCAATATTCACTTAATTGCTCTCCTACTAGTTTCCACTTGTCTGGCTCTAATTCTTCTTCCTTGGAGAACCAAGGAGATGAGTACTGTTGTAATATTCTCTCTAAAATGTTATATTCTCTGTTGAGATTTTTTTGGGGTCTCTGAAGCAGTCTTCATTTCAGTTCCCTAATAACCACAAGTGCAGCCAGGGATTAAAGTCCAAATAAAGATTTGGACTTTCAAAGTCTTATCTCCTTCACTTGGGGCTTGGCTAGTTTTTCTGGAAGCCTTCCAGATCTTAGTTTTAGTGGAGAAGCAAAGGAGGGCAGCCTGCTACCACTTCTCTGGTCTTCCCTTGTTCTGATTCTGGTTGAGCTTGTACGAGCTCATATGGTCTTTTATCAAAGATGTGAATCTTGTAGAACTATTGTAAGTACCAAGTACATGTACTGAACTAGAGAACTGTTACACACCATGCTAAATTAGATAACTATTGTCTCTATCAATTCCACTGACTTAGCACCTTATTTCAAGTTCTGGCCTATAACATACTGTAATGTTTCTAAAAGTCTAATGATCTGCTCCCAAGTTACAATCAAACCTTGGTTTTTAGTAAGTTTAACTATGCTTTCTACACACTTTCATTCTGGTGGAGAAGGCTCTTCAGGATGCTGGCTTACCACTTCTCTGTTCAGTCTCTTGAGAAGACTATAACCCTGAAGATAACAAGGAAGTGAGGAAACATTCAGGGTGAATCTTTATAATGATCAGGGTGACTCCCAAGAAAATGTTCTCATGAAAAAAAATGCTTTGTTATTGCTTTTTAAAATTAAAGCTTTTATTTACAAAACACGCATGAGTAATTTTCAGCATTGACCCTTCAAAGCCTTCTGTTCCAAATTATCCTCTACATCCCACTCCCCTCCCCTAGATGGCAGGTAGTCCAATACATGTTTAAATATGTTAAAATATATGTTAAATCTAATACACACACACATTTATACAGTTATCTTGCTGCACAAGAAAAAAATCGGATTAAGGAGGAAAAAAACCTGGTGAAAGAAAACAAAATGCAAGCAAACAACAACAGAAAGAGTGAGAATGCTATGTTGTGATTCCACTCAGCTCCCACAGTCCTCTCTCTGGGTGTTGATGGCTCTCTTTACCACTGAACAACTGGAACTACTTGGAATCATCTCATTGTTGAAGGGAGTCACATCCATCAGAATTGATCATTGTGTTGTTTTGCTGTTACTGTGTATAATGATTTCCTGGTTGTGTTTATTGATCTCCTGATTCTATTCATTTCACCTAGCATCAATTCCTGTAAGTCTCCCCAGGCCTCTCTAAAATCATCCTATTGGTTGTGTCTTACAGAACAATAATATTCCATAACATTCATATACCATAATTTATTCAGCCATTCTCCAATTGATGAGCATCCATTCAATTTCCAGTTTCATGCCACTACAAAAAGAGCTGCTACAAACATTTTTGCACATGTGGGACCCTTTCCTTCCTTTAAAATCTCTTTTGGATATTAGCACAGTAGAAATATTGTTGGGTCAAAGGGTATGCACAGCTTGATTATCCTTTGAGCATAGTTCCAAATTGCTCTCAGAATGGTTCGATCTGTTCACAGCTCCACCAAAATATATCAGTAGCCCAGTTTTCCAACAACCCCTCCAACATTCATTCACCATTATCTTTTCCTCTCATCTTAGCCAATCTGACAGGTGTGTAGTGGTATCTCAGAGTTGTTTTTATTTGCATGTCTCTGATCAGTAGTGAGTTGGAACACCCTTTCATCATCTGAAAATTGTCTTTTCATATCTTTTGACTATTTATCAATTGGAGAATAGCTTGAATTCTTATAAATTTGAGTCAGTTCTCAATGTATTTTAGAAATGAGAACTTTATCAGAAACTTTGAATGTAAAACTGTCTTCCCAGCTTATTGCTTCCCTTCTAATCTCATCTGCATTAGTTTTATTTGCATACAAAATTTTTAACTTAATATAATCAAAATTATCTATTTTGTGATCAATAATGATCTCTAGTTCTTCTCTGGTCACAACTTCCTTCCTCCTCCACATAGCTGAGAGATAAACTATCCTATATTCTTCTAATTGTTTATAATATCATTCCTTATGTCTATATTATGAACGCATTTCAACCTTATCTTGGTATATGGTGTTAGGTATAGGTCAGTGCCTAGTTTCTGCCATACTAATTTCCAATTTTCCTAGCAGTTTTTGTCAACTAGTGAATTTTTATCCCCAAAACTGGGGTCTTTGGGGTACTCAAACACTAGATTACTATAGTTTTTTGTTCTGTGAATCTAACCTATTCCACTGATCAGCTAGTGTATTTTTTAGCTAGTAACAAATGGTTTTGATCATCACTGCTTTATAATATACTTTTGGATCTGATACAGATAGGCCACCTTAATTGCTTTTTTTTTTCCATTAATTCCCTTGAAATTCTTGATGTTCTGTTCTTCTAGATGAATTTTGTTGTTATTTTTTTAAGATCAGTAAAATAGTTTCTTGGGAGTTTGATTGGTATAGCATTAAATAAATAGATTAGTTTAGGTAGTATTGTCATCTTTATTATATTTACTTGACCTATCCAAGAGCACTTGATACTTTTCCAGTTGTTTAAATCTTACTTTATTTGTGTAGAAAGTATTTTGTAGTTTTGCTCACACAGTTCCTGACTTTCCCTTGGCAGATAGATTCCCAAACATTTTATCCCTTTGACAGCTATTTTAAATGACATTTCTCTTTATATCTCTTGCTGTTGGGTTTAGTTAGTGACATATAAAAATCCTGAAGATTTATGTGGATTTATTTTGTGTCCTGCCACTTTGTTAAACTTTTGGATTATTTCTAATTGTTTTTAAGTTGATTCTCTAGGTTCTCTAAGTATACCATCATATTTTCTGTGGAGAGTGATAATTTAGTTTCTTCATTACCTACCCTACACTTATCTACAGCCAGAGAGAATCATGGGAACCAAGTATGGACCACAACATTGTTGTGTCATGGGAGCCACCTGACAGTGGCTGCAGAATGGTGCCAGAATGCAGAATGGATCTCCTCATATGAGAGAATGATACAAGGAGACTGAAAGGCAGTTGCTGTTCTCTGAGCTCTCTGACTGAAATGCATTTTCTGATCTCTCTCCTCTTCCCTCTGCCTCCAATTTATCTCAATCCAGCCCGCAACACCTGTGTCAGCAAAGGCTGCCCTGCAACTCCTTCAGATGCTACGATCCACAGCTGTGAAGACTCTCAGAGAATTGACTTGCCCCTTAACAATTCCCCATTGTTTTTTTGCTGTTATTTTCCTCCCACAGCATGGTCCACACACTGAGGAATGCAAGCAGCACTATCACTTGTGGATGGTTGCAGCAGATGTTGATCTTATCATGGAGGCAAATTTTCAAACGGAGAAGAGGACTGTTGTCAGAACAGGCATTTAAGTCTCTCATCAGTCTCCTGGCTCAGCCCTTTGATGTGTTGGCCCATTTAATTACCCCTACTGAAAAAGTCTTACCAGGGCTCTTCTTCCTTTTCTTCCCTGTGGGTTACTGAAGGAAATCTGGAAGGATCCTTGTCACAACCAGCTCTCAAACACTGCTGCTTCTTTTGTAATTCTTGTGCTTCTTATGTCACACGTTAGGTGCCATATGTTGTAATGAGGAAGTTCAAAGTGTAGTCCAAAGAATTGTTGGGGTCTCTGAAACCCTTTCAGAGGGTCTACAAATTCAAAATCATGTTTTATTTCTAATATAATAAATAGCTATAACTATAAACCATGTGAACAAAATCTCTTTGAACAGATCCTCAATAGTTGTTTTTTTAACAACATGAAGATACTGAGAACAAAATTTTGAGAACCACTGCTATCATATTATCTGCAAAGAGCAATAGTTTTGTTTCCTTGTTGACTATTCTTATTTTTTATTATTATATTTTATATTATATATTTATATATCATAATAATATATTTATATATTATATATTTATATTTTATATTATATTTTATTAATTTTCTTATTAATAAAGTTAGTATTTTCTGATATTGTATTGAATAAATAGCATTGATAATGGGCATTTTTGTTTCACCACTGTTCTTATTGGGAATGTTTCTAGCTTATTACTATTACTTATCATGCTTCTTGATAATTTTAGACAGGTGCTATTTATCATTTTAAGGAAAACTTCCATTTATTCCTGTGCTCACTAGTGATTTTATTTGTTTGTTTAGGAATAGGTGCTGTATTTTGCCAAATCCTTTTTTTTTTTTTCATCTATTGACTTAATTATATGATTTCTCTTAATTTTGTTATTGATGTGGCAATTATACTAATAATTTTTCTTATGTTGAAACAGTCCTGCATTCTTCATATAAATTTCACTTGGTCATGGTGTATTATCCTGATAATAAACTGATATCATGACTTTATAAGTATTTTATTTAATATTTTGCATCGATATTCATTAAGGAAATTGGTCTATCATTTTCTTTCTCTGTTTGGTAGTTTTCTGACATCATATCTTTGTCATAAAAGGAAATAGGTAGGACTCATTCTTTGCCTATTTTTCTAAATATTTCACATACTATTGAAATGAATTGTTCTTTAAATGTTTCATAGAATTCACTTGTAAATCCATCTGTCCCTGGATATTTTTTCTTAGGGAATTTGTTAATAGATTATTCAATTCCTTTTTTTTTCTAAATTGGGATTTTAAAGTATTTTATTTCCCAAAATGTGTTGGAGTTTCAAAGCGGTGTCTACTCAACTAGGCACTCATTCTTATAAGAATATAAAATAAACCTTTCCAATATTCAAAAAAAGTATTTCATTTCCTCTTCTGTTAATCTGAGCAATTTATATTTCCATAAATATTCAATTAGGTTGTCAGATTTCTTGGCATACAGCTGGGAAAAATAGTTCCTGATTATTGCTTTGATTTCTTCTTCATTGATAGTAAGTTCACACTTCTCAGTTTTGATGCTAGTAATTTGGTTTTCTTCTTTCCTTTTTCTAATCAAATTACCCAAAGGTTTATCTATTTTATTGCTTTTTTAAATAAAAATAAACTCAGTTTTATTTATTAGTTCAATACTTTCCTTATTTTCAATTTTAATAATCTTTTGATTTCATATTTTCTAATTTGGTATTTAATTGGTATTTTAAAATTAGTTATTTTTCTGGCTTTTTTTAATTGCACTCCCAAGTCACTGATCTCCTCTTTATTTTATTCATGCAAACATCTAGAAAATAAAATTTCTGCTAAGAACTACTTTGGTTGCACCCCATAGTTCTGGCATGTTGTCTCATTATTGTCATTCTCTTGGATGAAATTGTTGATTGTTTCTATAATTTGGTGTTTCATCCACTAATTTTTTAAGATTAGATAATTTAGTTTCCAATTAATTTTCTAAAATTCTACTGCCTCTAACTTTTTCTTCTTTATCTTGTGATTAGATTTATCTAATTCTGAGAAAGGAGGTTTGAGATCCTCCACTACTATAATTTTGTTGTTTATTTCTTCCTATAACTTAACTTCTTCTCTAAGAATTTGCATGCTATAGCACTTGATTTATTGTTGATATTACTTGTTAAATATGTTATACATTATTATATAATAACTGCAGAGAGACTTTTGGGGGGTCCTGCAGTTGGTATCTTTCTGTTTATCTGGAGTTTATCTAAGATGTGTGCATAGGGTCCTGGTCATGGTGTCTGCTCATTTACCTGGAACTGTGATAAGGTATGTAGGGGGTCCCAGTGCTGTCATATGCCTGGTCCTTGTGAGTTTGCTATGTCTCTGGCATCTGCCTCTTTGCCTAGAACTATGCTAAGGACCATAGGGGCTCCCAGTGTTAGCATTTGCCTGTTTGCCTGGCACCACACTGAGATTCAGCACCTCCTATGATCATCTTATGATCACTTAAGTCACTGGATGTGATATCTTCTCCTGCCTAACCTGAAAAAAAGCCTGTTCTTCTTACGTGGAGATATTCTTTGTTTCACCCAATTTCTGATTCTGCTAATATATTATTTTGTTTATTTTAGGTCATGTGTTATATGACAACCAATGGAATTATTCCATGTTTGTTATATCTATTTTTGAAAGTGTGGATATCCAGGCTTATAAAAGTAAATTCCTGGAAGAGGGATCTTAAATTATGAATATCTGAGATTGACTTCATTAGAGGAGATGATGGACCCTATAATAAAGTGCCATTGGCTCAGAGCTCTGCCTCATTCTCTTTTATTGTAGGTAGGACAATTTTAATCCCCATACATTTTTTCAGACATACAAATATCACTCAGTTAAGAGATAGCTTGTGAGTGAATGCAAACCAAAGCATATTTCTGGAATTTTAGGATTATGTAGTGTGTTCAAATTGTTTCTTATCCTAGTTCTCCTAGATAAAGTAAACAATAGTAGGAAGTAGGATTCTAAAAAAGAACCCAGAAGTCACTTATGGCCTGTCTCAAAAATTAAGAGAGCATAACAATTACCAACTGTCTCATAAATTAGCAGACAATAGAAGCCCATGGAAACTGGCTTATAAATTAACTAAAGCTATATTCTGAGAGAATGTGCTAAATTAGGGAAGCCAGTTAGACCTTAGTCTATGTCTTGATCTTGCTAATTGCCAGTCTTCTATAAATCTCAGATAAGCTTCAGATATGCTCAATAAGGCCAAAACACCATCAACCATTATGTTAATGAATTAAGCCTACGGTATTGCTTATAACTTTGAGATAATGTTGATATGTTCATGAACTAATCCTAAGGTTGCACAGATAATATTTGCTTCCAAAACCCTCTAAAAATGAGATTCTAAGCTCCTGACATTCCTCACCCCATTAGCACTTCTCCATTGAGTCCATATTTCCAGAGTGCTTCCAATACCAATTCCTGGTTTTGTAAGTGACTTTCTGTGCCTCATTGAATGGCTCCTCCATCACTCCAAATGCCATTCCATAGTCCCCAATCTTATATCTGTGAAATTTAACTCTGTACTCTTTATCCTGTATTTTAAAAGGTGATTGAAGTATTGCTACCTTTTTCATTAATCATATAATGAAAGCACCAGTACTGAGACTATTCTGGGTCACAATCAATAATTTATTATTCCACAAATTAATTGATAATTACTCTAGCAACTGTGTTGAAGGAACTATTTGAGACTTGGTTCTCTTCCATCTTCTCCTCGATGTCCTCCTTATTCTTATTCTTTTGGCATGTGAAAGGCTAACTAGAATTGTATCATATGGACTTTGTTATGATTCTTTGGTGCAAACTATTGAATGAGCCATTTGAAAATACATCGTTAAAATTTGGAACTATGCCCAAAGAGTTATCAAACTGTGCATACGCTTTTGTATTTTGTACTCCAAAGAGATCTTAAAGGAGGAAAAAGGATCCACATGTACAAAAATGTTTGTGGTGGCTCTTTTGTAGCGGCAAGAAACTGAAAACTGAATAGATGCCCATCAATTGGAGAATGGCTGAATAAATTATGGCATATGAATTTAAGGAATATTATTGTTCTGTAAGAAATGAACAGCAGGATGATTTCTGAGAAGCCTGGAGAGACTTACACGAACTGATGTTAAGTGAAACGAGTAGAACCAGGAAATCATTGTATGTTAAGATTCTTACAAGGTACTAAATCAGTGGAATTGATAGAGACAATGGTTGTTTGGTAGGGTGCTTAACAGTTCTCCAGATGTACTTAGTACTTACTACAATTCCACAAGATTCACACCTTTAAGAGAGCATATATAAGGAGGAGCCCACTAAAGGACAAGCCCACTCTTGGAGTAGGAGTCAGATTCATTCCATTTTCCATCTTTGTGTTGGCTGGAGGCTGTGGATTCAGAGGGAACTAGAGGTTGAAACTGGCAGAGGCAAAGGACTAGCGACAGGAGCCCTGGAACCAAGGAGAGAGATAGGCCTCTAAGAAAGCCAACTGGGCCCAAGGAAGGAGACAAAACTTAAAAGGAAACAGTAAGGATTTGGATTTTAACTCCTGGCTGCATTTGGGGTATTTCCTGAAGTGAAACAAAGGTTGCTCCCAGAAGCCCCCCCAAGAAACCTGCTCATAGAGAACATCAAATTTTAGAGAAGAACATTACATTTTGGTGCCTGAATGTGGGACAGACATGATCCTGATCCAGTGGAAAAGTCTCCTTGACCCAGAAATCAGGGTGAGTACAACAAGGAAACTTTGTTAGAGAGCTAAAATAGTATTTCAGCTAAAATGGGACAGATGTTTAGAAAACAGCCTGCTTTTCCTCTTCAAGGAAAATGTGTAGAGAGCATTGTCAGGCTTATGAAAAGCCAAGGTTTGATTATAATTGGGGAGCACATCACTGAACTTTTAGAAACTGTACAGTACACATCTCCTTGGTTCTCTATAGAAAAAGAATTGGATCCAGACGAGTGGAAATTAGTAAGAGGGCAAAGGTGAATACTAGAATTCCAATCCAAACTCAATTTCCAAAAATATACTTAATACATATAATTTGATACAACTGGCTTTAAAAAAATTATATAAGTGTTAGAATAAGGAAAAAGATGAAAGAATAGGAGGGATAGGTGCCAAGTAAACTAGATGAAAAGGATGAAGAATCAGATAAGAGTGGAGTTAAGTACAATTCTGAGTGTGGCACTTCACAACAGGAGCATTTCCCATCCCCTGACCTACTTCCCTCAATAAACCCTTCGTGGATGGAGGGAGAAGGAGGAGGGAAGAGGCAGTGACACAAACAGAGCCACCTATTAAGCAGCCTATGACAAGATTACAAAAGACATTGGTCAAGGCTAAGAAAGGACAGGATATACCTGATTTACAAATAAATGCATACCCTGTGATTGAAGAACTTGACTCTTCAGGTCAAAAAAGGAGAAGATACACTCCTTTTGATCTGGAAAAAAGTAAGGATTTGAAAAAGGGTTGCATTCTTTATGGGGCTACATCATCTTATGTTAAGACGTTACTAGATAGTTTTGTTTATGAAAACCTAATCCCCAGGGACTGGAAATCCATAGCAAAGACATATTTAGAACCTGGACAAAATTTGTTGTGGCTTTTGGAGAATCATGAATTATGTAGGATTCAAGGCCAAAGCAATAGGCAAACAGGAGTTAATGTACAAATCATTTTTGACCAACTAGCAGGTGAAGGTCAGTATGGAGAGAATTCTGAACAGATTAATTACCCCATAACAGCTTATGAGCAGATCACAACTGCTGCTATAAGAGGTTGGGATTCTCTTCTAGGACAAGATTGAGAGGAAGCCTTCACAAAAATAGAGCAAGATCCCAATGAACCTTTTGCTGATTTTGTGGGACGTTTGCAAACAGCTGTCACAAGATCCATTGGAGAAAATGCAGCTACAGAAATAATGACCAGATATCTGGCTAAGGAAAATGCTAATGAGATTTGCAAAAGAATTATATGGGGACTACACAAGGATGCTCCTTTAAAGGAGATCATAAGACACTATGCCACAGTGGGCACAAATGCTTATTATACCCAGATTATGATGAACATGGGAAGACAGGGTCCCTCTTGGCAAAGGACTTCTAGAGAAACTCCTCGATGATTTAAGTGTGGAAAAGTTGGACATTTAAGAACTCGGTGTAGATATAGAGATAGAGTGAGAGGACAGGGTGAGAGAAAACCATGTCCAAAATGCAACTGAGGATTCCACTGGGCCTCAGAATGTAGATTGACCCAGGGAAATGAGAGGCAGGGCCCAGCTCCTAGATATCATACAAAAGATAGGTGGGGCATGATGGCAGCTGTGTTTATACCCAGAGAGTCTTTAGAAGGTCAGGACTCTGATGTAATCAATCAGGAAAAAAGCAAAGCAATCCAATGGGAGAAAGGAGTTACAACTGGGGAGAATACAGGCTTTTTAAACCAACAGGGCAGTGTCCAGTGCAAACAGCTCCAATGTAACTGCCAGATGATAAGGAGAGATTTAGAAAGTAGTAAATAGAAGGGACTAGATAGGTTAACTGCCTGGGAGAGAGGGTTTGCTTGTATTCCTACAGATGGAGAAGGAAGCAGATGGGTGGCAAAGAGCACCTGGAGAGAGACAGAAAAAGAGAAAAAACTCGAAACAAAGGAGAAGACCTAAGAAACATCTGACACTGAAAGAGCATGGCTGATAATGAGACTGTTGCAGGACTTGAAAACCAGCAGGAATCATTGGATTCCTTGAGATATAAAATTGTTGATGAGACTATTGTAGGATTTCAAAACTTGTAGGAATTATTAGATTCCTGGCACATGAACTAATGGACAATAGATTCCTTTTGCATTATTTCTAGGACTTATGGACATGTATAATTACTCATGTTAATTCATGTTATTTGTTACATCACTACTAGCCTATGTTATATTGCTATGTGCTTATGTAATTTATGTAATTATGTGTAATGCCTCCTCCCATATTGATGGATTTATGTATACCTGTTTTAAGAGTGAGCCACTTCAGAAACTGCCAATTTGATTTAATTTCCCACTTCCCTTGGTGTTTTCATCTCCCTTCCCGAGCAGTTAGGGAGGGAATGATTACCTCCTTTTATGGTATTTTCAGCCCTTTTTTGAGCAGTCAGGGAAGGTGTGATCACCTTCTTTTTGGGGGTTCTCACATCCTTGAGAAGTCAGGGAGAATATGACCACCTATGTTCAAAATCAAAAGAAAGCAGGAGATGTTAAGATTCTTACAAGGTGCTAAGTCAGTGGAATTGATAGAGACAACAATGGTTGTTTAGTAGGGTGCTTAACAGTTCTCTAGTTCACTAATGTACTTAGTACTTATTACATTTCCACAAGATTCTCACCTTTAAGAGAGCATATATAAGGAGGAGCCCACTAAAGGACAAGCCCACTCTTGGAGGAGGAGTCAGATTCATTCCATTTTCCACCTTTGTGCTACCTGGAGGCTGAAGCTGGTAGAGGCAAAGGGCTAGCAACAAGAGCTCTTGGAACCAAGGAGAGAGATAGGCCTCTAAGAAAGCCAACCAGACCCAAGGAAAGAGACAAAACTTAAAAGGAAACAATAAGGATTTGGACTTTAGCTCCTGGCTGCATTTGGGGTATTTACTGAAGTGAAATGAAGGCTGTTCCCAGAAGCTCTCCAAGAAACCTGCTCCCATAGAACATCATATTTTAGAGAAGAACATTACAATTGTACACGGCAATTCTAATGGATGTGGTTCTCTTCAACAATGAGATGATTCAGACCAGTTCCAATGATCTTGTGATGAAGAGACCCATCTACACCCAGAGAGAGGACTAGGAACTGAGTGTGGTTCACAACATAGCATCTTTACTCTTTTTGTTGGTGCTTGCTGGCATTTTATTTTCTTTTCATTTTTCTCAGTTTGATTTGATTTTTCTTGTGCAGCAAGATAATTGTATAAATATGTATGCATATATTGTATTTAACATATATTTTTACCATGTTCAACATGTATTGAACTACTTGCCATGCAGGGGAAGGATGGGGGAAGGGGAAGTGGGGAGAAATTGGAACACAAGGTTTTGCAAGAATCAATATTGAAGAATTATCCATGCATATATTTTGAAAAATAAAAAGCGTTAATTAAAAAAAAAGAAAAAGAAAATACATTGCTAAATTTTTTTCTAAAACATTTCTAGAATTGGAAACATGGACAAATGTTCCAATTACATTTGCATTTAATTTTTATTAATAATGACAACTTTTTAACAAAAGGATGGTCATTTGGCCATCTCTCTTTTAGATCAGAGACAATCATGGCAGCAGAACTCACAGTTTTTATGCCCTTCTAAAGCAGGTATTTTATAAGGTGGCAATCAATTGTAATAATGAGATAATGAATAGTACAATAAGGATCTGGACCTGAACTTTGATTATATCTTCTACTTCTAAGTTTCTCCACCTTATGCCCTATCCAAATATGAGCAGAACACAATGGCTGCCCCAACTGGGTAGAGTCTAGAGAATGGAGAAGGTTAGCTCAGCCTTCAGAGAATGAACTTTTAAAATCATGATTTTTAAAAACAGGTAATTCTGGATCTTCCTAGATCATTGATTATTAATAACCATTTCTCTCAGTTGCTAGAAGGGCTGTAATTTCTCTCCAGTGGATCACCAATCCACAGAAAACAAAGGTCACACAATTAGGAAGTTTCTGAGCCTGGATTTTAATTCTGGTCTTCCAGACTTTAAGCCCAGCTCTCTGTCTACTATACCACGTAGTTGCCTCAAACTAGAGGCATTTAGGCAAAGGCTTACTTGTCATGATGCTATGCCAATTCTTTGTCAGGTATTAGTTGGACTAAAGGGTTTCTGCAGTACTTCCTAACTTTTAAATTCTGTAAAAGTTTCATCCATACATGGAAAGGAGATGCCTGAAAAAGATATCTAGTAAGCTGTCATTTAGCCTCTGCTGGAAAACCTTTAATGGACATGTTCTGAATTTTTCTTAATTCAGACTAGCCCATATTTAATATTAGAACAAAATAAGACACATGTAGTCTATTCAGTAGTTAATCAAAAGATTTGTTTATGTTTTGAGAAAACTTTGAATTGATTATTCTGAAGAAATCTCTCTTGCTGGAATTACCTATTGTTTTCCATGAGATAAGTATGAGAGAAAGACAGAACCAGAAACACAGTGAGAAGAGAAATGCTCTAAATTCCTCTAGACCATGATACATGCTGGTGAGACAAAGAGACAGGCAAAGAGAACAGAAATAAGAGATAGAGAGACAGACAAAAGAACAGAGAGAGAGAGAGAAAGGAGAAAGAGGGAAGGGAGGGGGAGAAAGAGGGAAGGGAGGGAAAGAAAGAGAGAAGAGAAGGAAGGAGGGAGGTATAATAGTTCATAGTTCAGCAGAGAGAGAAGATATTGTTCCAAACCAATGTAGTATTGTTAGAATTCCCAGGGGAGTTGTTGGAATATATGGGAACCACCTGACAGTGGCTGCTGGAGATACAACCCAGAATGGATCTCCTCTTGTGAGAGGATGATACAAGGAGATGGAGAGGTTGCTGTTCTCTGACCTCTCTCTTCTTCCCTCTGCCAATTTATCTCATTACCAGTCCACAACACCTGTGTCAGCAAAGGCTGCCTTGCAACTCTTTCAGATGTTATGATCCACAGCTGTGGAGGCTCTCAGAGAATTGACCTATCCCTTAACATAGTACCCCTACCTGTACTCAATAAATTAAATGCAAATGTAATTGGAACATTCGTCCATGTTTCCAATTCTAGAAATGTTTTAGAAAAAAATTTAGCAATGTATTTTCTTTTTCAAAGGTTCTGATAAAGGCCTCATTTCCAAAATACATAGAGAATTAACTCTAATTTATAAAAAATCAAGCCATTCTCCAATTGAAAAATGGTCAAAGGATATGAACAGACAATTCTCAGATGAAGAAATTGAAACTATTTCTAGTCATATGAAAAGCATTCCACTTTGGGGAATAGGGGGAAAGAGTTTTTTTTGGGTTGTATAGTTCCCAAATAAGGAACGGGTTTTCTAAGAATCTACAAGTTTATTATATAGAAATCATGTCTAATGATTGTCTTAATACCAAGATGAGTTTAAACTTGAGGAAAACGAAAGATGCTAAATGAAATTTCTCATGCATGTGAGTCCTGGTAAGTTTCTATTGCTTGTTATTATTCCAAAAGAGTAAAATCACTGCATTCAGCTTTAAGCTGTGACTAGCAAAACTTGCTATTTGAGATAAAACCTCCTGGGACTGTAACTGATACTGTTTTGAGTTCTGAATTCACATATGATTGCCAGATGGGTCATCAAGTCAGTAATCCACCATTCAAGAGAAATGCCACAAGCTCCCAGAGGAAGTGGAGGTTTATAGCTGGATAAAAGCTAGAAGGACTATAACCTCCCACCCAGAGGTTATTGATTATCAGTCTTGCCCAGTTCCCAGACCTTCAGAAATCTCTGGCCAGTCTCGTACAGTGGTTCTTTACCAACCTGACCCAATCATAGGTTGTCACCAGGTCCAGCCACCACCTGTCTGAGCGGTGGTTCTCCCATCCATCAGAGCACCTGAAGACAGAGGCTCACAAGCTAAGGTCTTTATTCCACATGTTCACATCCTGCACTCTTACTCACCTCCCATTGACTCCTGTTGAACTCCACTTACTTCCTGGTCCCCACTGCTTTTATGGGATCTATGAGGTCACACACACAGCTAATAAGGGAAGGAGACATCTCCTATTGATGATGTGTCCTCAATGTGACCAGAGCTTCTGTTCGCGAGGTGGTCCATGCTGATCATAGGGACCACATCTGGGTGTCTCAGACATTAAGGTCTCTTTACTTCCTGATTGCACTGTGAGAGTTTCCTCTCCGGACAAAGGAAAACCCTTGGTTTGTTATTGCATCATTGGTTGTCATCTTAGCCTCTTACCTGAAGTCAAGCTGAACTGAGAATGCTTTATTCTGCCACACACGTGTTTTTAAACTTAAGCTGAAGGATCAGTTTGATTCTCTTATAATCATGTACCTTCCTTTTTCTTTTAAAGCCCATTTCTATAATCAAAGCCCAATTCTATAATCAGTGGTCAGTAGAAGACATGAGCACAAGGAAAGTATTAAAGATCTATCTGCTTTCAATCTGAAAATATGTAATTATATCCTGAACAATTAAGTAAATGAATATTTAGCATAGTCATCTGTTTTTTTTACCAGATATATCTGTAAAAAGTAAGGACAGTAAATGCTTCAGAATGATGTAAGAATATTTGGGTACTGATACAACCATTGTGGAATCTAGCTGTTATTCTATTGATTATTGAAATTAAATCAGAAACTCCTTTAGAGTTTGAAGAAGAGAATTTTACTGCAGTTTTCTTATTAAATTATGTTTCAGACAAAAGAAAAGAAAGAACTATCCGTATCGTAGGAAGTACAAAGACGATGCTCTCAATGTTGTTGAAATCCAGTGAAAATATCAGTATAAAAAAGAAAGTATACCCATATCCACCTTTCAAAGTTATTATTCCTAAGAGTATGAGGAAGATCATCATGACACTCCAAACAAACCAGTTCATCCATTCTTCCTTGAAAATAAACCCTGCAGAGTAAAACAAAGATTGTTACCTCTTAGAAAGTGATGCAAGGTAGACTACTTTGCCTTCTCAGTGCCCACCTCTAAGATGACTGGAATCATTTGTCTTTTCCATCTTTCCCAGTGACAGCCCACAGCTGGATTTCTCCACCACCTCTGAATTACCTAACAACGTTGTTACATGCAATCTATTCCATCCTCATGAACCCTCCCCTTTCCCTACCCCAAATTCCTCAAGAGATCTCTGGGCCACAATATATGTGAAGAAGACAAATCCACATGCTGTGGTGGGAACTTGGGTTGACTTATATCTTCCTTTGAAAGGGAAAAAAGGGACCGTTGGGATCAGAACTGTCTAGAGGTTGGAGTAAGAACAGAATGCAGAAAGGGAGTATTTCATGAAAACTATCCTTTAATATTGCACAATTACCATCCCCCAGTTTCTGCCCCCAATCACCATTACCTGAGCAACTGTGTCTTGTCCACAAATAACAAATACAAACACCCACTTCCAGTGAGCTTGTCACTGCCAGGATTCCATTTATCTTCCATAGAAAGGCATGTTTCTTAATATCTGCAAGAAGACACTAAGGATCAAGGGCATACATAATCAAACTTTCCCCTACCCTTTGAACTGTCAATTCTATCTAAATGGCTCAGGAGCTCTTAAAAAACTGGGAGTAAGAGCTTTCTTCAACTAAATTTGTCTCATAGAAGATGACCACTAGACCAACTCTCCTGCTGAGGAGAGAAGGTATTGAAGTGGAGAGATGTGAATCTCCTGTGATCTCATGGTCTCCAAAGAAAGCTCATTATCACTTCTTTACACCCATTTTTTTCTCATATAGGGAACATTCCAGAAGAGGAAAGAGACAACCAAGCTCAGGGATAGAAGATGTTAATGGAAACTGCAGGGACTTAGAGAGAATTCCTTGACTCTAGCCACAGACCCCTGAGCAAAGAGAACTCTGGGATTGTGATATATCCTGTGCGCCTGTAATTTTCTATCTTTATTAGCTTATGACTAAGCTTACTAGAAAACCCCAAAGACTGTTTATTACTGGGCCTACTGTTACTATTGTTGTGTTAAATGGATTAGGAAAAGGGGGAGGCAGTGAGTATTCATATCCTTGTACCTTTCCTATTCAAACTGCCCCATGGGGCTCAAGATGAATTTCCTGCCTTTATTTTTATCATACTTACATTCATCAGTGAGGAATACAGATGTACTAAATACTTGTGATACCATCCAGAAGCTAATGACGTTCCTCATAATCTCTCCCACCTGGGGATCCATTGACATCATCTCTTCCTCACCTGAAACACATCATACCAACTGAGGATAATGTGACCTTCAAACTCTGTCAATGGTACAGAAAAAGGCATTCCATATTGGTCTTTAGGAATCTTCTCTCCAAGAAGAAAAAGGTCAGTTATAGAGACATCCTTCCAGAAGAGAGGAACATTCTGGGTCCAGCTCAGGGAGAAAGGTGAAGATCTAGCTGAACATAGAAAGAAGAGAGACCATAGTCATATAAGCCCGGCTTCCCAACCACTGTGTTCAGGGTCTCATTTCCTTAACTGTTGTTCTATGGCACCTCATGAGGAGGAGAACAAAAAAATAATGTTCAGACCAATGAGCCTTTTCCCATTAAATTATTAGCCATTAAAGTCTTGTATTATCAAATAAATGCAATACTTTTTCAGATCAGAATAATATCAGCCACTTCCTACATAAAAATAACACCAATGTAACATATTTGGTAATCCCATTGATGAAATATGATTTTGTGTTCTCTGATTTCAGGGGGGCTTCTGTTCTAACAATAAGCCAGGAAATCTTAAATCTTTTGGTTTTGGAGTCTGCCTCAGAGACTTCCTACAATTCCCAATCTGAGAACAACAATCTGTCTGATTATGAATAAACTATTTCCCAGTTCATTGATAACTGATAATCTTATCAATAATTTTTTTGCCCCTTAGCTAAGGAGATGGGTTCGAGGCTGCAAATTCTTTTGAGACACCTGGCAACAGTGGTCTGGGATTCCAAACTTCTGGGTCCTCTCTTTCCCTACCTAAACATCATTATGCTTCCTTAATCCTATGCCATATCCTTTGGCCTATTCTAATTAGAATTATGGGTTTTCTCAGTATATTTAAAGGCCCAAAGTATTCTTTAGTCAAATTGATTTGGGAATGTCTAGTATTTGATACCTCTTCTGTCTTATCAATATACTAACTCCCTTTCCTCTCCCTGTCCTCTCTTTTCTCTCTCTCTCTCTCTCTCTCTCTCTCTCTCTCTCTCTGTGTGTGTGTGTGTGTGTGTGTGTGTGTGTGTACTGGATAATTAGAAATTGGGCAAAATGATGCTTCTTCTACATCCCTCCCGGCTACTTTCTTCTCTCTTTCTTGGTTTCCCTTTTTCTCTCTCTTCCTCTCAATCTTCCCTTTTCTTTCCCCTGTCTGTTGAAATCTGAAAAATTAACATTTGGAATTTAACACTACATTGAAAAAAAATTGTGAATATAATCTCACACCTACATAGGTGCAGGAGAGGTGCTAGAGAGGAATAAGGTATCTTACCTAGAACACGTCCTTCATGGTGTGTTTTCCTAGACTAACTTGGGACTAATTTTCTTGATTTCAGATCAGAGCTACAAACTCCTTTGCTACACCAGTCTAGCTCTTTAGATATGGTTATCCTTGGAACTGCTCTGCAACATGCTGTTTATATTCCTTTGGAGTAGAATCCTTTTGTCTCTTTTGTTTAAGAGGACATATTTGCTTAATGAAGAGTGACTCCATGCTACCAAGAGACAGAATTCAAAATCTTTTGTCATCAGAAAGCAGAACAAATCGGTTCCCTTATTCTCATGTAACAGATTAAAAAGTTTGAAAGACAAATTTTCTGGATAATTGATTATTTTGTTACTTGAAGCTAGTGAATTATTAATTAAAAAATAGTAAGTAATTTGCTATCTCTCATAAACCAAAGATGGATCATGGCAGCCTATTGTGGCTTATAAGCCCTTAGAAGAGTGGATGTTTCAGAGAGATGGCAATAGTTAACTATAGTAACTAACTATTACAACTTTATTACAACTAATTAAATATCATCATCATGCTTTGTTCAAATGTTGAGATGAAATCCAGGTTTGCTAGATATGTTAAAAAAGATAGGGCCCCAGGACGAATCCAAGAGTGAGAAAAGGAAAAAAAAAGGGAGAAATATGAAAGAAATTGGAGGTAATTTTGGTAATAAGAGAATTGTTGATTACAACAAGTGATCATGTGGCAGAGAGAACCAAATCTTAATAGGATCATAATTCAGTTCTCAAGAAACATTTTTCAAGTCCTAGGAAATGAATAAGAGCAATCAGTCTTACCTGAGGTCAATGTGAGCATCTGGAAGAAGAAGGAAACTGAAAAAAGTGAGAAAATGAAGCCCCATGGTCTGATAGTCTTCATTATATCTGGAGGAAACAGAAGAGGGGAGAATGGAAATGTGTGATAGGAAGACAGGAAGTTGGTACTGGTGATGAGACATGGGGTGTTAACATGGTAACATAGGTAAGTCCTTTATGATAGGAGGAGGGTAGGGAAAATAAATGATTTTTATAGGAGGAGTGCTAATCAGTAAATGGTATAGGTATATCAATTACAAGTCTAGGATCAAGTAACTGCTAGTAATGGTCTGGGGTAATTTTCTTCGAAGACAGAGGAAGATATTGAAAAAGACACAGATAAGCTGCATCTCTCGGTTACATGTAAATAACTCTGACTTGAATCTGGATCAAGATCAGCTACCTACTCTGTAGAAGGATGTCTGTGTCACTTCATATATGTTTCTAACAAAGAGCAAGAAAAGAAGTCTGGCCCCAGAGATTCAAGCAGAGATGGTGTATGAAACTTGAAGGAAGGAAGGAAGCATCCTTTAACCAGTCTCAGGAGCATTGACAATATGAGCCTAGGGAAAAAGGACATTCCTTGGGGAGAGTGAACCTTTTGGGGAGGTGACAATACTTCCTTAAGTTTTCACCCAATCCTCAATTCCCAGGAATCAGAAATGTAAACTGGGATAGAGACAAGAATTTATTGGGAGAAATAAAGATAAGTCGTGTTCTACACAATGGTCCCACTGTATGTGTTGGAGTTGGGGTGATGGTCAGGGCTTTGTCTGATAGAAGCTATCTTTCTTCTTAAGACTATATAATTAGGTTCAGATACCTCCAAATGGGTATGATATACTTTCTTCCTTTCTAGGAGAGGGTGACTTAGTATCCACTTCTTTTCTATGTATTTATGGGAGGAGTCATTTCCATCTTGGGAGAAATGTGCCCTGTCTGGGGAGGTGGATACTCTATCTTCCTTTCTTAGGTAGAAGAGAGCTACCACATAGGTGATCCTGTGTCTGGCTTTCCTCTTCAGGCTAGCCTCTTGATGCCTGCTTTCCCTCTTGTGACCTTTGATCATGGGTGGAGTTAGAAACCAGAGAACAGACCTGGAGCTCAAAGGCGAAAAGTACCCCTCTCTGAGATATGGGAGATGGAACCTGAGAAAGGATCAGTGATGGAAGCCTGTTTGTTACTGAGTGAGTCCATTTGTCAAAAGGAATTCAACTTTCATACTGACTGGTCTGGCAACTGTTAATTTGCTGCTGGACTGATTATTCCCTAGTCCTAGTTAATTCCTTCTCCTCTGGGACTCCTGCCACAATTTCATTCATTATCTTCCCTTCTTTACTCTGACTGTAGCCCCCTTCCTCCCTTAATACAGTGCCTTCCTGTTTAACATATATTGGATTACTTGCTATCTGAGAGAGGAGGGTGAGCAAAAGGGAGGGAAAACATTTGGAATACAAAGTTTTGCTTTTGACTCCATATCACCTTTTTTTATAAGCTCCTGAAGTCAGGAGGACTTGAGTTCAAATCTGGTCTCAGACACTTAACACTTTCTAGCTGTGTGACCCTAGGCAAGTTACTTAACCCCAATGGCCTCAACAAAAAACAAAAAGAAAAAAATAAGACTATCTTTAAATGTATTTTGAAAATAAAATGATATTATTTTTTTTTTAAATTCAGTCCCTCACCTCCTGAGTCTGCTTAGTCCCCTATTCCTGAAGTGTTTTCAACTTACAAATTCCTTTAGCCCTAGTCTGGTCCAGAGTCTTTGTGTCCATTCAAAAGTCTGAAGAGTTTCAGCTTCTATTAGAGACATGACCAGAGTTTGTATTTTGAATCTATTTAGAGGTATCTGAAATTATGTGACCCAGGGTGTCATAAAGAGAAGAATTTAATAGTCATTCTTTCTCAAATAATGATAGTAATAAACTTTTTGTACAACAATTTAAAAATTGCAAAACATTTTATAGACATGATATCAAGTAAATGTTTTTTTGAAACAGACCTTTTATAAAGTTCTTCCAAAATTTTCTCTGCTGGAAATTTGTTACATTCCATATATTTGTGAGTCCTAATACTCCAAAATTTGTTCATAGGCTTGATGTGGTATTGATCTGAGGGAAAGCAGAAATAGATCAGACAAAGATCTATGTATTCTCCGCCATCCTGGCTCTGCTCCCCTGAAGTAAATCATACAGAATTCTGAGTTGCAGATATCTTATTATCTCCATTTTAACATTGAATTCAGTAATCATCAAAGACGTTAAGAGCTTTTTCCATACTCACAGAGTTATTCACCAGCAGGATATGAGCCCATGTTTCCTGGATTCTAACTTTCTATCCACCCCCTCATCTGTTCTCCATTCACAGATATTCCCCACTTCTGTCCCAAATTCTCACACACCCTCTCCTCACCTAGCAGACGCCATGGACATCCCAGGGAGTCCTCTTTCAAGTCATCAGACTTTCTGGTCCATTTCCCTCAATAACGTATTGGGAATAAATGAGGGAGTGAGAAATCATAGCACTGAGAGTCACAAAGATGAATGGGACCTTGGAGATCCTTAAGTCCAACATCTCCCTCCCCTCCCTAAACTCACACCCGGCACGTGCCATCCCACTCCCCATGCACTCAGTCCACACATTTTATCATAGAAAAAACAGGCAAAAGCCAGGAGACTTACAGATATTTGTGACACTGCCTACCTTAGCAACAGGGAGATATCCCAGAGTGTGGCTATGTTCTGTGGTCTGTCTGAAAGGGAAAGTTCAAATAACATATTAAGTCAACTCAATGATTGTGAAATGATAGAAGCCCATTGGGTAGGGGAGGGTCAGATGACAAGCCTTGGTACTATCATCCAGGAGATGGAGCTCTAGAGCACTACCTGGGCACAGAACATGTGAAAGATGTCTGCAGATGGACAGGACTGGAAGCAGTCTTATAAAAAAGGTGATATGGAGTCAAAAGCTATTGGGAAGGGGAAGTGAGGCTCAAGAAAAAGTACAGTGGTTGTACAAGGCAGCATTAGGGACAGTCTCTGAAAAAACCTTAAACTGGTGGTCTCTGGTGCCTTGGGTTATTCTTCTGTCTGTTCATTATGGTCTCTCCATCCTGTTTGTGCTCAATGATAAAGTGGCCTTGGGCTTGTGACAGGCTGTAATTAAGGGGAGCGGAAGGAATAAACAGCATAGAAACTGATCACGTGGGGGGTGAGGGGGAGAGACACTCACTCATTGAAAAGGTGAGCTGCTCCTCCAGAGCATTCAGTTTCAAGGAATTCCCCTTAGGGAATGATGTTGCCCCTATACAGACAAATAGGGCAATCACAAACAAAGCAGTGATTACAAGGATTAATCCTCCCCGGATTTTTCCACCCAATGTTTTCATAGATTTAGGGAAATCAAGGACCAAAGGGTGGATCAGTCTCAGTTTCAGGGGATCTTCACTAAATTCTACTTTCCATTCAATGGTGATGGCTGACTTCACTCAGCTATAGTGAAACCAGGTGGGGATGGACTCAACCTTTACAGCAATAAGTGGGGTGAAGATCACAGTATGAGGCCCTTTCCACCTGGGCTCCAGGCTGAAGGTAGAAAATCTCTTTATCAGAACTGCATCGCCAGGCTGGAATGGATGGATGAGCGGGCTCAGTAACAGGGACAGGAAAAGCCTCTCAAAGCCTCTTGGACAAGGTGTGAGATGTCTTTCTGAGTTTTCTGCAGGGCCTGTAGGAACTTGACAAGGAAGGAGTTGGAGATTACAGCAGTTACATCCTCTCTAACCAAGGGGAGGATGGGTGGTGGTCTTCCAAACAGAATTTCAAAGGGAGTTAGACACAATCTATGGGGATGCATCTATTTCTAAGCAATGCTAATGGCAGCAAAGACACACAGGAGCTTTGGGTCTCTAAGAAAAGTTTTGTAAGGAATTCCTTAAGTGTTCTATTCATTCTTTCCACTTGCCCAGAGCTCTGTGGTCTATATAAACTGTCTCCTGAGTGCCTTGCTAATGCCTTGTGACATTTTGGCAACAAAGGCAGGGCCATTATCAGACCCTATGGCTACTGGAAGACCAAAGTGGGGATTAATTCACTTAATATCTTTTTGACCACTGTGAGAGCCATTCCATTCTGTGAGGGGAAGGCCTCTGTCCACCCTGAGAAGGTATCTACAAAAACTAACAGGTGTTTCTACCCAGGTGTTGATGGCTGTATCTCAGTATAATCTACCTCCCATCTCTCCCCCGGGATATGTCCCATTGGCCTGATTCCCACAAAGGCTTCTTTAATTCTTTTCACATTTACTAGGGTGCAGGTGTTACATCTGTAAATATAAGTTCTGATCAATTGGCTGAGATCCTTTATGTAATATTTGCTCAATAACTGATGCATTTTCTTTTCACCCAAATAAGTGAAATCGTGCAAGTCCTTCACCAGCATTCTGCTTAATGCTTGTGGAATAAAAATTTTGTCTTGTATGTACCACCAGAGACCGTCCCTTTTTCCTCCTCTCTAAGATGGGAAGGTATCTTCTGAAGGACAATATATAGGTAAGGGGCGAGATGGGGATTGCCAGAGGCGGGGAAGAAGTGAGGAAGGAAGCGGCTGCTCATGGAGCCACTGCATCCACAGCCTGATTTCCCACTGCTTCCATTGTCTCACCAGAGTGGTGACCTGGACAGTGGAGAATAGCAACAGAGAGGGGTAACCAGATAGAGTCTACGAAGGAAAGTGTCTCTGCCTTAATTTCCCTCCCAGCGGAGGTCAGCAGGCCCCTTTATAAAGAGAGGCGTGGATATGAGCTGTTGCAAAAGCATAGCAACTGTCAGTGAAACTGTTAGTCGTTTTCTGCTGTGCGCAGGGCCTGAGTTAAGGGGATGAACTCCGCCTTCTGGACAGAAGAGACAGAGGGGAGGGGAGGAGACTGTGATGACCGTATTTTAAAATCAGCCGGAGTCAGGAATTCAATTTAGGGGGAAATCGTCAATCTTTTTTCTTAGCAGAGATGAAGAAAGATCGGAGGAAGAAGGGAATCGGCAATGGCAATGTCAGCAGCTGAGTCAAGAAGCTAGCTAGACCAGAAGCCACAAGACCAGCACCACCAGAGTAGAACCCAGGCCCAATCTCTCTCAGCCTCTCTTCCTGTCTCCATGTCTCCACCCATCAAAATCGTCATTTCCTATACAACACATCAGAACTTGCACAGAGAGTGGGCAGGGGCCATTCTTTCTCCAAGCATGTATATTAATAGAGTATAGTCCAATTACTATTTAGCCTCATGTACTTGGGACCTCAGTGCATCAACTCAAACCTCAGCCCATTACAGGAGACCACAGGGTAGAGAGGGAGGGATAATCCACCACTGCTGCCCCAGAACACGGGTGCCCCACAACAAAACTGCTCCCATCTGTAAAAAGAATCAGCTCAGCGTTTTCCAGCGGGGTGTCAGACAGGTCAGGCCTTGGTGACTGGGACTGCGCAAGGTGCTGGAAGCAGTCATGCATGGGCAGGGTCAGAACCAGGATCTGGGAGCGAGGTGGCAGGGCTCAAGGTGGACGATTTGGAGAAAGTGAGGCAAGGATGGTCGGGAAGCAGGGCCTGATAGTGGGTAATTCGGGCGTTAGAGAGCCACCGGTCAGGGCCCGACCTGAGCAGAGCCTCAGCAGAGGGATGGGCAGAGATAGAAAGAGACTGGCCCAAGGAAAGCTTGTCAGCCTCCTCCAGCAGGAGGGCGGTCACAGCCACAGCCCTAAAACAGGGGGGCCACCCAGTTGCCACAGAGTCCAAGCCTTAGAGAGATAAGCAACAGAGAGATGCCCGGGGAGAGCTAGGGCGGAGGCCTTGGTGAGGATGGTCCTGAGAGGATCAAAGGCAGCTGTTCAGGAGAGCCCAGACAAGGGGCCCTGTCCCACTGTGGCAGAATAAAGGGGTTTTGCTATCTCAGCAAAGGAGGGAATCCAAAGTGGCAATAACGGAATTCAGGGACCTGCTTTTTAGTAATAGGGACTGGAATAGATAAGATAGCCTGGATACATTCAGAAAAGAGGGAGTGGTGGCCAGATTTTAGAACACAGCCCACATAAGAGACCTCGAGAAGGCAGAGCTGAGCCTTCTTAGCAGAGACCCTGCAACCTAAGGATTGAAGGAACTGCAAAAGGGCATGAGTTGCCCTCAAGCAGAGGGACTCATGGAGGGGAGGAGGGGGCTGCAAGGGGAAGATCATCAACATACTGAACAAGAGAGCAATAAGAATGTTCCCTGTGGAAGGGTTGGAGGTCCAGATGGAGAGCTTCACCAAACAGGGTGAGGGAGGTTTAAAACCCTGTGGCAGTCTGTGTGAGCTGCCCTGAGAATCCCCTTTTGGGGATCTATCCTCTGGAAGAGAAAAGGGGTTCACTGGCCAGTGCAAGGGGGATGGAAAAGAAACCATCCTTTAGATATAACAGTATATAAAGTGTGACTAGGAGGCACCAAGCTGAGTAGGGTATATGGATTTGGAACCATGGGATGGATAGTTTCAACCTGTTTATTAAATTCCCTAAGATCCTGAACCGGGCGGAAGTCCTGTAGTCCCAGGTTTCCTGAGGTGTTCCAAGGGGACTTGCAGGTTACAAGATACCAGCTTCTCTCAATCAGTTAATGTGAACAGAAATTCCCAGAAGGACTTCCCTCGACATAGAGTACTACCTGACAGACACAGGAGAGGCAGTGGCCAGAAGCTGTCCAACACCAGTGTGTGATAAGCAGCCAAGCCTGAAGGGTTATTTTCTGCCCACACCTGAGGGAAATCTGCTTGCAGTTGAGAGAGAAGAGGGAAAGAAGCAGAAGTGGGTGACATAGGGGAAGCCACTAAGATATTTTCAAAGGGGAAGGGTAGGATGACAAGAAGATGCTTTGGATTGGGAGGATTTAGGGTCAGAGAAGCCTGGTCTTCAGTGCCTAAAGTTTTTGAAGCAAGTCTCTACCAAGAAGGGGATATGAGCAGTCTGGCAGGACAAGGAAGGAGTGGGTGACTATACCAAGCCCTAGATGGATTGTACATTCAGTAGTCCAGGGGCAAGACACGATTTTACAAGTAGTACTTTGTATAGGAGTGGATTTTGGAGATATTGGATCCACAAGTTTTATTAGAGCAGAGTAAGTAGCTCCAGTATCAACCAGAAACTCAACAGGCTGACCCCCAATTTGCAAACATCCCCTAGATTCTCCAGGGTCTAGAGAAAGAGAGAACTAGGACTGCCTCAGTCTGCCCCCTCAAGAGAGAAGATACTCTCTGGTGTATTTCAGATCAGACATTTGTTTTTCCAATGGCCTGTTTCCTTATACTAGGCACACTGGTCCAAGCCCAGTGACAGCCATCCACAGGGTGCCAGGGAGGACCCTTAGAGGAATTGTTTGATTCTCTCATGGCTGCTACACCTGCCTGGGCATACTACTTACCTGCTTCCTTAGTCAGTCAGAGCTATCTCAACTAGTTGAGATATATTCATGCCCTCAAATCCCTCTTGCTTCTGTAGCTTCCTACATATAGTGGGGCAGACTGACTAACAAATGCAATATTCACGTCTATAATTCTCAGTAGCTTCAGGGTCTATAGTACTGTAAGTTCGGTAAATCTCATATAAATATTCTAGGAATGCACCAGGAGATTCACCCAAACCCTGAACAACTTCAGAAATCTTAGTCATGTTAATAGGTTTCCAGGCTGCAGCTTTAAGCTTGGAGAAGGAATCTATGATAAGCAGAAAGCACTGTGTGACCAATCATGGTGGGAGTTAGAATCTTAGGAAGGCATTTCAGAGGGAAAACTAGCTTCTACCTGATTATGATGTTCTTCTATTCATCCCCCACCAGGTCCAAGCACAGGAGTTTTGCCAAAGATTTCTCCTCGATTCTGGAGTCCACAATCTCCACCTTCCTCCATCTCATCCTGCCAAGGGCTCTGGGTTGTCTCACCCCATTCTCTAATCCTTACCTACAATTATTTGTATACACCAAACATTGAGCCAGCACCAAATAGTGAGAAGGGCCATTTTTCCAAGCATGTGCTAATAGAGTCATTGTCAAGTAGGTAATTAGCCTTAAGTGCTCGGCTATCTCATTCAAGTGCACCTTTTCTTTTCTTTTCTTTTCTTTTTTTTTTTTTTAATTTAATAGCCTTTTATTTACAGGTTATATGCATGGGTAACTTTACAGCATTAATAATTGCCAAACCTCTTGTTCCAATTTTTCACCTCTTACCTCCCACCCCCTCCCCTAGATGGCAGGATGACCAGTAGATGTTAAATACATTAAAATATAAATTAGATACACAATAAGTATACATGACCAAAACGTTATTTTGCTGTACAAAAAGAATCAGACTCTGAAATATTGTACAATTAGCTTGTGAAGGAAATCAAAATGCAGGTGTGCATAAATATAGGGATTGGAATTCAATGTAATGGTTTTTAGTCATCTCCCAGAGTTCTTTCTCTGGGCGTAGGCTGGTTCAGTTCATTACTGCTCCACTGGAAATGATTTGGTTGATCTCGTTGCTGAGGATGGCCAGGTCCATCAGAATTGATCCTCATATAGTATTGTTGTTGAAGTATATAATGATCTCCTGGTCCTGCTCATTTCACTCAGCATCAGTTCGTTAAGTCTCTCAGGCCTTTCTGAAATCATCCTGTTGGTCATTTCTTACAGAACAGTAATATTCCATAATATTCATATACCACAATTTATTCAGCCATTCTCCATCTGATGGACATCCATTCAGTTTCCAGTTTCTAGCCACTACAAAAGGGCTGCCACAAACATTCGTGCACATACAGGTCCCTTTCCTTCTTTATAATCTCTTTGGGATATAAACCCAGTAGTAACACTGCTGGATCAAAGGGTATGCACAGTTTGATAACTTTTGAGCATAGTTCCAAACTACTCTCCAAAATGGTTGGATTCGTTCACAACTCCACCAACAATGCATCAATGTCCCAGTTTTCCACATCCCTCCAACAATCATCATTATTTTTTCCTGTCATCTTAGCCAATCTGACAGGTGGGTAGTGGTATCTTAGAGTTGTCTTAGTTTGCATTTCTCTGATTAATAATGACTTGGAGCATCTTTTCATATGATCAAGTGCACCTTTTCATAGTTTCAGCCCCTTACACTATGCCAATACCATAAGCAAGGCAAAGACAGAAAGGAAGGCATATAATACACCTAGATATTTATAGCAGCAATCTGTAGGAGGAAAGAGATGGAAACAAAGGAGATGGATTATGGATTGACTAGAAAAATTTTGGCAAAATATAATGGAACATTACATCTTTGGAACTGTGTGTGATTTTGTTGATGAAACTTTGCCTAAAAGAAGAAATATGCTAAAGTACTTCTTTCATATCATTGCAGACTACTGGTGCAGAACATTGTAAGGCGACTTGGCTAATATATTAGTTAATTTTGGTGAGCTGATTTTTTTTTCTTTTTCATTAATCTTTGTTTCATAGGTTGTCTTGCTAGGCAGGTAAAAGAAATGAAATGGGAAATTAAGGTGATATAAAATCAAAAGATAGCAATTAAAAAGCTAATGATGTTATTTGATCACTACATGCCTCAGACATTGGAGAATATTTTCACTTTCCTTAAAGTGTTTTTTGGACCCTATCATGTTGCTGTCTCTATAGAAAAATTCTAGGCAGGGTTACCTAGGTGGCACAGTGGATAAAACACCAGTCCTGAAGTCAGGAGGACCTGAGTTCAAATCATAATTAATACTTCCTAGCTATGTGACCCTGGGCCAGTCACTTAACCCCAATTGCCTCAACAAAAACAAAAATCTAGACAGTATTATATTTTGCTTTTTATATAATTCAGGTTTTTCAATACATCTCAAGTCTTTTTGGGGGAAAGCTGATAGTTCTTAAGTTATCTTTGCGTGTTGGATTCACTAGGTTGTGCAGTGGATGAAGTGCTAGAGCCAGATTCAGGAATATAGGACAGTCATCCTGAAGGTCTGCCATGATGAAGAGTGATTAGATTTTTTCACTAGCTGGTATTCATAGGTAGATATTTAGAATCATATTTAGGATTGATGAGGAAAAGCTTTGTACCCATTAGAGCTGTTCCAGAAGTGGAATGGCAGCCTTGGGCAGTGATGGGGTCCAGACCTCTTGCAATGATGGTGCACAGTTCTTTGAGATAGTTCATTTTATTGTTGGACAGCTTGAGCTGTTGAGTTTTCCCTGGTGTCAAGCTAAAATTTGCCTTTTTGTTACATCAACATCATTATTCCTAGTTCTATCTCATAGGGTCAGATGGAATAAGTCTAATCTCACCAAGGCTTCTTTCAATACTGACATTTCATGATTCAAGAATAACAGTAATAACAGCTGGTTAAGAACAATAAATTTAATATTTTAAAGTTTATTAAATATTTTTCATTGTTACTATGTTGAATTCTCATAATATCCTAACCACACAGAATGAAAGCTTTTAAAACATAAAGACTTTAGTGGAAGACATGGGAACAAAATGGGAACAAAATGACATATATGTAATCCCCATCATCTTCTCTACTTGAAGGTACCTACAGCAAACCAATAGAAAATGAGTTTACATGCCAACACATTTATTCAATTACAAAAAAAAGCAGTTGTATTAATCAGCTGCGTAGTAGCTGGAAGAAACTTGATTAGCCCTGTAGTCTAGGGTATTAAGTAAAGATGCTTAGCTCGCATGGGGCTTACACTCTTTTTACTAAGGGTGGAAAGTAAAGGAAATAAAAGTCAAGCCTGTGTCTCAAAAGATCCTATAGAACAGAAGACTGCAAAAGGATTAATTAGAATGGGCTACAGATGGCATTTGATAACCTAGGTCAGCAATAGTCTCAGAGTACCATAGTTATGGGAAACCTGACCTTACCTGGGAAAAATTGAGAGACCTGGGATTCCCCAGGATATATCCCCAAATCTATCCAGAATCTTGGCTCTTCAAGAACTGGGAAAATATTTGCTGGGAAGGATGCAGAGAGGACAAGAGAGTGATCAAAGGAAATAGAGCCCTAACAAGAAGTTATAGGTGTTCAGGAAAATTCATGGGGCAAAAGGGGTAGGAATATCAGGTATATGTTGCTTGGAGGTAAAGTCTAGGGTATATTTACTCCTATGCTTTGTTGATATAGATTGGAGACAGAAGCATGAATCCTGAAATTAAGGTTTCCTTGAGGTAGAGGAAGAAAAGTGCAATCTTCTCTTTCCCTTTAGGAAATTTCCCCAAAAAAGTATCATGATGATCATGAAGCATTTACAGTTTGGAGAGATGATGTGACTGTGGACCAGTTAGCAGTAGAATGGAGAAAGGACAGAAGACAACACTCCTCCATTGTCAGAGGAAGATATAGGAATGAGGACACTGTCCTGGTAGTTGGGTGATAGCTCTAGCTTTAGACAAAGAAAGAGTGAACAGGAAGAACAACAGAACAAGGATAGGAGGAGAGAAAGTAACAAGATGGAAGGGGGTTTGTGTGATGTTCTCTTCTTTTCTATAATATAATGGTTCTCTGGGAGCAGGTTTCTCAGGGGAGGTTCTGGAGGCAGCCTTAGTTTCAGTTCAGATCAACAATCACCTCAAATGCAGCCAGGAGTTAAAATCCAAATCTTTATTGTCTCCTCCAAAATAGCCCGATAAGCTTTCTTTGGTTCCGAGAGCTCTTGTTGCTAGTCCTCTGCTTCTGCCTCTGGCAGCCTCAGCCTCTCCTCTTTCGAATCCCCAGTTCTGCCTGACTGCAGTGTCTAGCTTGTCAATCTCCTCAGCTGACTCTTCTGGCTTTCAATCTCTTCAACTGAATCTTCACTGACTTGTAGCTCTCATTATCTTCAACTGACCTTTGCTGAGACTGAGAGCTTCTTATATATGATCTCTTAAAGGTGTGAACCCAAAGGTTCCTCCTCTGAGAGAGTGGGACTGTGGGAGGTGTAAACTTGGATATCTCATACTGAATCCTGAAATATCCCAACTTGTGAACTAATGTGTGAGCTAATGTGTGAACTCTCAAAGATGTAAACATAAGCATTGTTTCTATCAATTCCATTGAGTTGACACCTTGTTTCAAGTTCTGCTTTCTTTTGATTTTAGAACATAGGTGGCCATGACCTCCCTGACTTCTCAAGGAGGCGAGAACCCCAAAAAAGGTGATCACGCCTTCCCTGACTGTTCAAAAAAGGAGTGAAAATACCATAAAAAGAAGGTGGTCACACCCTTCTTGACATCTCAAGAAGCGAGATGAAAACACTAAAGGAAATGGGAAATCAAATCAGATTAGCGGGTTTCTAAAGGGGCTCACTTGAAACAGGTATACATAAATCCATCAATATGGGAGGCATTTCACATAATTACATAAATTACATAAGCACCCAGCAATATAACACAGACTAGAAGTGATGTAACAAATAACGTGAATGAACATGAGAATTTATACATGTCCATAAGTCCTAGAAATAGTCCAAAAGGAATCCATTGTCCATTAGTTCATGTGCCAGGAATCCAATAATTCCTGCAAGCTTTGAAGTACTGCAATAGTCTCATCAACAATTTTTCATCTCAAGGAATCCAATGATTCCTGCTGGTTTTCAAGTCCTGCAACAGTCTCATCCTGTGTTAGGGAATCCAATGATTCCTGGAGATTTTAAAGTTCTTTTAACAGTCTCATTGTCAGCCATGCTCTTTCAGTGTCAGATGTTTCTTAAATCTCTCCTTGGTTTTGAGGTTTTTCTTCTTTTCTGTCTTTCTCCAGGTGCTTGTTGCCACCCATCTGTTTCCTTTTTCATTTGTTTCCTTCTCTGTCTGTAAAAATACAAGCAAACCCTTTCTCCCAAGCAGTTAACCTATCTAATTCCCTTCTATTTACCACTTTGGGGATTTCTCATCATCTGGCAATTGCATTGGAGCTGTTTGAACTGGACACTGCCCTATTGGGTTAAAAGGCCTGTATTCTCCCCAATTATAATCTCTTTCTGCCATGTGATTACTTTTAGGCTGATTGATCACATCAGAGTCCTGACCTTCTAAAGACTCTCTGGGTGTAACCTCAGCTGCCATCATGCCCCACCTGTTTTTTGATTGATATCTTGGAACTGGGCCCTGCCTCTCATTTCCCTGGGTCAATCTACATTGTGAGGCCCAGTGGAAGCCTCGGTTGAATTTTGGACATGGGGTTTTGGGTTTTTTCTCACCCTGTCTTCTCACTCTATCTCCATATCTATAATGGGATCTCAAATGTCCAACTTTTCCACACTGAAAACATCAACGATTTTCTCTAGAAGTCCCTTGCCAAGAGGGACCCTGTCTTCCCATGTTCATCATAGTCTGGGTTCTCATTATAATTATATTATAATTATAATAATTACAATAATAATTAATATAATTATATATACCATGTAATTCTAATAAAAAATAATAATAATAATAATAAATAAATATAATAATAATTATAATAAGAACTTGTGCCCACTGTGGCACAGCATTGCTCCTTTTGTCTAAAGGAGTATCTTTGTGTAGTCCCCATATAATTCTTTTGCAAACCTCATTAGCATTTTCCTTAGCCAAATGTCTGGTCATTATTTCTGTAGCTGAATTATCTCCAGTGGTTCTTGTTACAGCGTTTGCAAACGTCCCACAAAATCTGCAAAGGGTTCATTGGAACCTTGCTCTATTTTTGTGAAGGTTTTACATAAATCTTTCTGTCTGGGGAGAGAACCCCAAGCTTTTATTGCAGCCTTAGAAATTTGCTTAAACACTGTTATGGGATAATAAATCTGTTCTGAATTCTCTGCATATTGACCTTCACCTGCTAGTTGGTCATGTAGGGAATAGAGAGAGATAAGGTGAAGAACTTACAGGAATGTATGAATTCTTTTTCTGTATTTTATTTTCATTATTTCTGTGTTTCCCCTATGACCTGTATAATATGTGTAAGCTCATATTTACTTGAGCCTTGGCCAGTTAGAAACATATTTATTTAACCTGAGCTGATGACATTTATTAGTATTTGACATTTATCAATATTTAGTCTATAAGCTGGACCACTGTCTGCTTGATTAAGTCTGAAGACCTGACTTTCTGTTTTGTAGAAATCAGAAGATTTCAGGAAACAGAAACCTTCCATTCCAATCTCCCCAAATAGCAACAACCAATTAGATGCCTCCCCTCCCCTTCTCAATGCTCTCTTACTTGTGATGTAATTTCTTATATAAGAGCTATGTGTCTTTACTATTTCTTTAGCCCTCCTACTGCGAGTTTTTGCTTTCTTATCTTGTGATGGGATGGCTCATCCTCCAGAGGTTTTCAACAAACAACTTTTCTGCCTTCCTCTGAGTGATTTCTGAGTAATCATTTTGGGTAAGGGTCTTCCACATCCCTCACAGTCAAAAACTATTTGTATATTAACTCCTGTTTGCCTGTTGCATCTGGCTTGAATCCTACATAATTCATGATACTCTGAAAGCCACAGGTTTTGTCCAGGTTCTAAACATGTCCTTGCTATGGGTTTCCAATCATTTGGGGTTAAGATTTCATAAGACAAAACTATCTAGCAACATTTTAACATAAGAGGATGTACCCCCATAAAGAGTGCAACCCTTTGTCAAATCCTTAATTTTTTCCAAATTAAAAGGAGTGTATCTTCTCCCTTTTTGACCTGAAGAATCAAGCTCTTCAATCACAGGGTATGCATTTATAAAACTAGATAAATCTGGTCCTTCATTTTCTGCCTTAAATAATGCCTTTTCTAACCTTGTCCCAGTGTCCTTAATAGGTGGTTCTTATTGCATTACTGCCTCTCCCCCTCCTCCTTCTCCCTCCACCCATGAAGGGTTAATTGAGGGAAGAGGGTCATGAAATGTGGAATGATCTAATTTCTCGTGCTGATCTGATTCTTCATCCTTTTCACCTAGTTTAATTGGCACCTCCTCCTCCTGCTCTTTCTTCTTTTTCCTTATTCTAACACTTATATAATTTCCCAAAGCCAGTTGTATTAAATTATATGTATTAAGTCTGTCTTTGGAAATTAAGTCAGGTCCATTTTTATTGTAGAATTGACAAAAATCCTCTCCTACTAATTTCCATTCGTCTAGATCCAATTATTTTTCCATAGAGAAACAAGGACATATATACTTTACAATTTCTAAAAGTTCAGTGATCTGCTCCAAAATTATAATCAAACCATGGCTTTTCATAACATTGACAATGCTCTCTAAACATTTTCCTTGAAGAGAAACAGAAGGTGGTTTTCTAAACATCTGTCCCATCTTAGCTGAAATTCTACTTTAACTTTTAACAAAATTTCTTTGTTGTACTCACCCTAATTTCTGGGTTGAGGAGACTTTTACACTGGGTTCAGGATCAGAGGTTTTTCCACTGAAATCAGAATCTGCAGCTTTTCCACTGAAATCAGGATCCTGTCAGTCCCATGTTTGGATGCCAAAATGTAGTGTTCTCTTCTTTTCTATAATATAATGGTTCTCTGGGAGCAGGTTTCTCAGGGGAGGTTCTGGAGGCAGCCTTAGTTTCAATTCAGATCAATAATCACCTCAAATGCAGCCAGGAGTTAAAATCCAAATCTTTATTGTCTCTTCCAAAATAACCGATAAGCTTTCTTTGGTTCCGAGAGCTCTTGTTGCTAGTCCTCTGCTTCTGCCTCTGGCAGCCTCAGCCTCTCCTCTTTCGAATCCCCAGTTCTGCCTGACTGCAGTGTCTAGCTTGTCAATCTCCACAACTGACTCTTCTGGTTTTCAATCTCTTCAACTGAATCTTCACTGACTTGTAGCTCTCAATATCTTCAACTGACCTTCGCTGAGACTGAGAGCTTTTTATATATGATCTCTTAAAGGTGTGAACCCAAAGGTTGACTCCTCCTCTGAGAGAGTGGGACTGTGGGAGGTATAAACTTGGATATCTCATACTGAATCCTGAAATATCCCAACTTGTGAACGAATGTGTGAGCTAATGTGTGAACTCTCAAAGGTGTAAACAAAAGCATTGTTTCTATCAATTCCATTGAGTTGACACCTTGTTTCAAGTTCTGGCTCATAACAGGTTTGTGTTTTTCTCTTACAGCCCACACCTTCTTCTTTAAAGTCTGCAGGTCATGTCCTAAGTTTCCTGGCCTACCTTTTTCCTTATGTTATCCTTTTCCCTGGTTTCATCTGTAAACCTCCTTCTTGTCACCATTCCCCCATTCCCTCCTAAAGTGAGCATCAATGACTCTGCAGGTTAAGCCCTAGATGATCCTTAACTCCCTCTGCAGGGAAATCAGGCCATTTTACATATGCCAGCCCTTCAACTGGATAAGGACAAGTTACCTAAATAATTATTTATAGAAGATGATCTGAACATGGTTAAAATTACCATTAGTGCAGGAAGCATAATGATGGTGTTGTCAATATTGCTGAAAATCATTAAAAACATCAATAATATAAGAAAGAAGAAAAAAATATCCAGCAAGAGTTTTTCAAAGTGTGATGGAGATCAACATGAGGCACCAAGCAAGCCAGTTCATCCACCCTTGATTATAAATCCTGCAGAGTAGAACAAATTTCGTCATCACTTAGACGGTGCACCAACATAAACTATATAGTTTCCCTTTGCAGTGCTTTCCTCCAGGATGGCTGCAATAATTTATCTCTTCTTCCACCCCAAGTCACAGCCCAGAATTGGCTCTCTCTACCATCTATAGATTGTCTGACATACCAAATTATACATAACCTATTTCACTCTCAGGAACTCTTCCCACTTCCTGCCCCCAAAGCCCTCAAGAGATCTCTGAGCCATTACATGGTTGGAGAAGGGAAATCCACATGCTGCTGTGGTCAAGATTGGCTAGAGATTAGAGTAGGAACAGAATGAAGATAGGGAATTGATACTAAGTGAGGATTTCATGAGAATTGTCATTCAATATTATCTAATTACCTACCCACCCACTTTCCTGTCACCCAGGTCATATTACCTATGCAATTATCCCACGTCAACAAATAAAAAAACACAAACTTACACTTCCATTGAATAAATCATTTCTAGGATCCCATTCAGCTGAGACTGAAAAGCAAGTTTCAGAAGACCTTCTGCAAGAGTTCACCAAATGTCAAAAGTATCACCACTCAGACTCTCCCCTACCCTCAGGATTGTCAACTCTGACTCAAGGACTGAGGAGCTCCCAAAAGACCAGGGGTAGGATTTTTTTTTTCAACTAAATCTGTCTCATAGAAGATGATCACTAACCCAACTCTCCTGCTGAAGAAAGAAGGCCCTCAAGTGGAGAGATGTAGATCTCTTATGACCCCATGGTCTCCAATGGTAGCTTATTACCACTTCTTTGCACCTATATTTTCTCATACAAGGAACATCCAGAAGAGAATAGAAAACACCAATCCAGGGATAGAAAGTATAAGTGGGAGGAGCTAGGGATTCAGAAACAATGTCCTTAGCTCCTGTCACTGATCCTTGAGGAGAGAGCTATTCTGAGACTGTGTGCTCATACACTTGTACTCTTGTAACTTTTCTCTCTGTATTAACTTATGAGCCAAGCACCACAGAAACTGGAGAGGGTTTTTATTCTAGTGGCTTCTGGTGCTATTGTGAGATTAAATGGGTTAAGGGAAGGGTGGAATCAATGAGTATTCCTACCTTCCCTGCGCAAATTGGCCCACAGGGCTCAAGAGGAATTCCCTACTCCGACTTTTCATTATACTTATCTCTGAAGGAAAGAAAGACACAAAAAATAAATGCAACACTGTCTACAAGCCAATACTTGTAGGAGCAATGATGCTTCTCATCATAATTTCCACTTGGGGATTCACCGGCAAAATCTCATTCTCACTTGAAACACAGCATGCCAACTGAAGATAATTTGACCTTCATACTCTGTCTTGGCACAGGAAAAAGCATTCCATATTGATCTTTCAGAATCTCGTCCCCAGTTCCCAAGGAGAGGGACGTTCTTGACTCTTCTCAGGAAAGAAGATGGAGATCTGGCTGAACAAGGAAGAACAGGGGTCATGGCTATATAATCCAGACTTCCCAACCACTAGTTTCATGCTCATACAATGAAGCCTAGGGAAGCCAATAGATATTATTGCTCAGACTATTCCTATGTAACCAAAAAGGTTCTTTTTACCTGCATAGTATGTAACAATATGAGAGATTATTCCGAACCCTGGTAAAATTAGAATATATACTTCAGGGTGACCAAAAAATCAGAATAAATGTTGGTACAAAATAGGGTCTCCTCCTCCAGCAGGATCAAAGAATGTTGTATTTAAATTACGGTCTGTTAGTAGTATTGTGATGCCTGCCGCCAGTACTGGTAATGAAAGTAGGAGGAGTACTGCTGTAATTATTACTGATCAAACAAATAATGGTGTTTGATATTGAGATATTGCAGGGGGTTTTATGTTGATAATTGTTGTAATAAAGTTAATAGCACCTAGAATGGATGAAATACCTGCCAGGTGAAGCGAGAAAATAGCTAAATCTACAGAGGCCCCTGCGTGAGTTAGGTTGCCTGCTAAAGGAGGGTAAACTGTTCATCCAGTCCCAGCTCCGGCCTCAACTGTTGAAGACGCAAGGAGGAGAAGGAATGAGGGTGGTAGCAGCCAGAAGCTTATATTATTTATTCGAGGAAATGCTATGTCAGGGGCTCCAATTATCAGGGGAACTAATCAGTTTCCAAAACCTCCAATTATAATGGGTATAACCATGAAAAAAATTATAACAAAGACATGGGCAGTTACGATTACATTATAGATTTGGTCGTCTCCGATAAGAGTGCCTGGTTGACCCAGCTCTGCTCGAATTAAGAGACTTAGAGCTGAGCCAACTATACCTGCTCAGGCACCGAATAGTAAATAAAGAGTTCCGATGTCTTTGTGGTTTGTAGAGAAAAGTCATCGAGTAACGAACATAGGTAAAATGGCTGAGGATAAGCATTGAACTGTAAATTCAAAGACAGAGATAGGATCTCTTTTTGCCAGGGAAAATAAACTGAAGCCAAATGTCAAGGCGCTTAGCTGTTAACTAAGAGGTAGTGGGATAAAACCTTCCAGTTTAGAGGCAAAGGCAATTTATTAAGATTATTCTCGGGACTCCCGCCTTTTTTTCTTACAAGGTGGGGAGTCTCTGGATGACTTCAAAGGCTAGGCGATTTAACACCTGCTTAAGGCTTTGAAGGCCCTTGGTCTGATTTGTACCTAAGCCTTTAGGGGCTCTGAAGTATTAATTACATTGAATTGCAAATTCGAAGAAGTAGCTTAAGTGCTGCTGGGGCTTATACAGAGAATTTAGCTTAATTAAAGTGTTCGATTTGCATTCGATTGATGCAGGTTAAAGTCTTGTAGTTCTTAGTTAAGAGAGTGTAATAAATAGTGGGGTGAGAGGGAGTAAGAGGCTAGAGATTACTGTTGCTGTTGGGATTAGTATAGTAATTTGTATTGAGTTGTTATATCATTGTATTTTAGAATTATTGGTGGATGGGAATATGGTGAGGCTGGATGCATAGATGAGTCTTATATAGAAGAAAAGGTTTAGTAGGGCGGATAGAGCTATTAGTGTGGCAGTTATAATGTTACCATTGTTGATTAATTCTTGCAAAATAAGTCATTTAGGTATGAAACCAGTAAGAGGTGGTAGGCCCCCTAAGGATAGAAGAGTGAGGAGGATGATGATAGTTGCTGTAGCGGATTTGTTTCATAGGCCCCCTAAGGATTTAATTTTGGTAGTGTTTGATAAGTTAAGGGTTAGAAATGTAGTTAGAGTAGCTATAACATAAATAGCAAGTGATAGAATAGTTAGGGTAGGGTTAATTTGTACAATGATTACTATTCAGCCTATATGGGCGATGGAGAAATAAGCTAGGATCTTTCGTAGGTGAGTCTGATTAAGGCCACCTCAGCCTCCTACTAAAGTAGATAGGATTGCTAGGACTACTAGGATTTTTATGTTAAGGTGAGGAGCGATTTGGAAGAGAATAGCGGTGGGAGCAAATTTTTGTCATGTTAAAAGGATTATTCCTGTTAGTAATGGGATTCCTTGTGTTACTTCTGGTACTCAGAAGTGAAAAGGGGCAAGACCTAGTTTGACAGCTAGAGCTAAGGTTATTGAGAGGGAGGCTCAATTGTCTGAAAGTTGTATCAAGGTTCATTGATTTGTTGACCATGCATTGTAAATGATGGCAAATATTATTACTATAGAGGCAGTAGCTTGTGTAAGGAAATACTTTGTGGCTGCTTCAGTGGCTCGTGGGTTGTTGGGGGCTGTTATTATGGGGATAATAGCTAATGTGTTGATTTCTAATCCTATTCAGGCTGTGAATCAGTGCTCACTGAAAATAGTTAGGCAGGTTCCGATAAAAAGACTTAGTGTTAAGATGGTAATTACATAGGGGGACATTAGTATGGGAAGGGTGTGAACCAACATTTTCGGGGTATGGGCCCGATAGCTTATTTAGCTGACCTTACTAGGATGTGGTGTAATGGGAGCACGAAGGGTTTTGAGTTCTTTGGTATAGGTTCGAGTCCTATTGTCCTAGAAATAAGGGGGCTTGCACCCCTATTGTTTATCCTATCAAGATAATTCTTTTATCAGACATATTTCTATATTTGTGGTGGGATGAAGGATAAAGCAATTGGTAGGGAGATAAATCATAGGCATATTGCTAAAGTTATTGGTAAGAAGTTTTTTCATAATAGGTGTATTAGCTGATCATAGCGGAATCGTGGGTATGATGCTCGTACTCATAGAAAAGCTATGGTGAGAAAGAGTGTTTTTATTATGAACGATAGTGTGTTTAGGTAAGATAGGTTAGGTATGAGGGAGGGTCCTAAGAATAGAATAGTTGTGATTGCGTTTATAGCAATAATATTTGCATATTCTGCTAGAAAGAATATGGCGAAAGGGCCAGCAGCATATTCTACATTAAAACCAGATACTAGTTCAGATTCTCCTTCAGTTAGATCAAATGGTGCTCAGTTTGTTTCTGCTAGTGTGGAGATATATCATATTATAGCAAGAGGTCATGTTGTGATAATAAGTCAGAAGTTTTCTTGGGTGATTGATATTGTTTTTAATGTGAAAGACCCATTGATTAGTATGATAGATAGGAGAATGATAGCTAAGGAGACTTCATATGAGATAGTCTGTGCTACTGCTCGTAGTGCTCCAATCAGAGCATATTTTGAGTTAGAAGCTCATCCGGATCATAGGATAGAATAAACTGATAGACCAGATAAGGAGAGGACAAAAATAAGTCCTAGGTTTACGTCTAATAAGGTATTAGGTATGGGTAGGGGGGTTCAGATTGTTAAAGCAATAGAGAGAGCTAAAATGGGGGCAATAATAAATATTGAGGTGGAAGAGGTTAGTGGGTGGAGTGGTTCTTTAGTAAATAGTTTTACTGCATCAGCAAATGGTTGAAAGAGACCGTATGGTCCTACGATGTTTGGGCCTTTTCGAAATTGTATATAGCCTAACACTTTGCGTTCAATAAGTGTTAGAAAAGCGACTGCTAGGAGAATTGTGATAATATAGAGTAGAAGGTTAATTGTAAACATTTATTAAGAAGAGGGTTTGAACCTCTGGGAGTAAAGGCTTAAACTTTATGCAATTACCAGCTCTGCCATCTTAATAACCCTGTTCTTGGGGGCATATAAGTTGATTTAGTATATTTAGATAAATTCATATATTGATTCTAGGGCTTATTGTGAATGTTGGCCCTATTTCTCTTGTCCTTTCGTACTGGGAGAAATGAATTTACAGATAGAAACCGACCTGGATTTCTCCGGTCTGAACTCAGATCACGTAGGACTTTAATTGTTGAACAAACGAACCTTTAATAGCGGTTGCACCATTTGGATGTCCTGATCCAACATCGAGGTCGTAAACCATATTTTAGATATGGGCTCTCAAATAGGATTGCGCTGTTATCCCTGGGGTAACTTGTTCCGTTGATCAAAATATGGGTCAATTACTGGTAATATTACACTTAGATTTGTTAATCTCGGTTATATTCATTCAGAGGTTTTTTTATGCTCCGAGGTCACCCCAACCAAAGACTATAACTCAGAGGCTATACATATTGTTCCAATAGGTTGAATGTTGGTATTTGTTGAGTTATACGACTTAAGCTCCACAGGGTCTTCTCGTCTTGTATAATTATTCCCGCCTCTGCACGGGAAGGTCAATTTCACTGATTGGGAATAAGAGACAGTTGAACCCTCATGGTGCCATTCATACTAGTCTCCAATTAGAGACAAGTGATTATGCTACCTTTGCATGGTCAGGATACCTGGCGTTAAAGTCATAACTCACCGGCAGGCAATGCCTCTAATACTGGTAAATGCTAGAGGTGATGTTTTTGGTAAACAGGCGGGGTTCATATTTGCAGAGTTCCTTTTATTCCTTTTAATCTTTCCTTTACATGCACACCTGGGTTGGGTTAACAAAGTATATAATAAGGTACTAGTATATAGTTATAATTATTTGTTTGGTTAAGTGTAAGCGGTTGTTCCAATCTGTATTTATGCTTGTGCAAGGAGAATATATTCAGGTTACTCATATTAGCATTATATCTTTTAAATAAAAATAGAATTGTCCAATATAAAATTAGGGATTTTGATTAATTATAGGAATTAAGTATTAAATAAGTTTGAGCTTTAATGCTTTCTTAATTGATGGCTGCTTTTAGGCCTACAATGTTTTGTGTTAGTTCCATTATCCTCTAGAAAGTTTGTTCACATATCAAAAGAGTTGTCCCTCTTTTGAGTAACATTTAAATTTAAATAGTGTCTATAGGTACTTAGGTTAAATTTAAAGTTGAACTTAAATTCATTTTTTGGACAACCAGCTATCATTAAGTTCGATAGGCTTTTCACCTCTATTGTAAAATCATCTCACTGTTTTGCTACACAGACGAGTTCGTTCTGTCAACTGTTCTACAATAGCTCACTTAATTTCGGGAAGACGGGCTTTAATTCGTTTTGTCCGGTTTGACTGGCTAAATCATTTTGCAAAAGGTAGAAGGCGAAGTCTTTGCTTTTTATTGCTTGCAGGATGAAATCTTTCAACGTTCCCTCACGGTACTCTCTCTATTGTGCCTGGATATTTGTCTGTTCTATCACCTATACTAAGGCTGATAAATGTTTTGTGGGTGCAATAAATAGTTTAATATACTGTTTGTAGGACTAGATCTAGCTCAAAATGGTCAGGATTAGCTGAAATCTTTTAGGTGTAAACTAAATGCTTTAATTAAGCTACATTTTGATTGTCCAAGTACACTTTCCAGTACACTTACCATGTTACGACTTTTCTCCTCTTTTTGACGTATTCTAATTAGGTATTAAAGGTTACTTTATTGAGGAGGGTGACGGGCGGTGTGTACGCACCCTATTGCCTATTTCAATTAAGCTCTCTATTCTTAATTTACTACTAAATCCTCCTTCATGTCTTTGTTCCAGTTGACAATCCGTTATGTTCTAATATAGAAAATGTAGCCCATTGCTTCCCCTTCATATGCTACACCTTGACCTAACGTTTTTATGGTTTGATGATTTTGCTCACTTTGGAGCCCTATTGGGGTGAGCTGACGATGGCGGTATATAGACTGTTGAGCAAGAAGGGGTGAGGTGTATCGGGGTTTATCGATTATAGAACAGGCTCCTCTAGGGAGGGTCTAGGGCACGCCAAGTCCTTTGAGTTTTAAGCAGTTGCTAGTAGTTCTCTGGCGAGTAATTTTGTTGTTTAATTACCTAGGTTTACGGCTAAGCATAGTGGGGTCTCTAATCCCAGTTTGTACCTTAGCTTTAGTGTCTTCAGCATTGGTAAAGTCACATAAGTTGCGTATTTTAATATCAACTAGGGCGTATTACAGCATAGTTGGGTTTTAACTTTATTTGTTTGGTTATGCGCTTAAACACCCTTTTACCGTATTTTCTGTTAATTTGGGTTAATCGATGATCTGTGGCTGGCACGAGATTTACCAACCCTTGTTTATTATGATTTAGTCAAACTTTCGTTTATAGCTCAATGTTAGTCACTGCTGTAACCGTGGGGTGTGGTTAAACAAGGTGTCATGGGCTGCTGTTTTAGTGTGCCTGATACCAGCCTTTATACTCTAGTAAAGTTAAAAGGAGCATACTCACGGGTTGCGGAAACTTGCATGTGTAGGTCTAATAAAAATTAACAGTAAGGCCAGGACCAAGCCTCTGTGCCTGTGGAACTGATTAAAGTCCATCTAAGCATTTTCAGTGCTTTGCTTTGCGTTAAGCTACACAAACAGTGTACTATGAATTTCAAAATTTATCAAAATTTTGATAAATTTTGAAAATTTTAAGTTTGTATACTATGTCAGTATTAAATTTATTTTAATTTTTTTGTTTGTTTTTTTTTCCATATAAATTTTAAATTTGGGTTAGAAAACGGTTGTGTGTTTGATTGATAGAATGTTGGGGTGTTTGTTGAAGTATTTATAGCAGTAGAAGTTTAGCAGTAAGTAGCGGTGCATTGGTCTTAGTTAGGCCTAGTTGTTACTTATATGTATTTTAAAGCCTATTTCTCCGAGGTATTTAGTTACCATACTAGAGGACTATCATCCGGTTTTGGGGTTTGACGGAAGCAATAAAATTTAGTAAGGGGGGGGTGGGGGGGTTTAGTGGTAAGAAACTTTTATAGGTGTTATTTATATTTGTTATTGTTTTAAACGCACACGCACACATGTACATGCATATGTATACGTGTATACACGCACACACACATTCATGCGTGCATATACGTACACACACATACACACACATACACACACATACACACCCACTCGTACAAGACTCTCTTGGTTGCATTATCTAGTCGAAAGTGAAATATTGCAGGGGGGGGGAAATATAAACTCATGTCTAGTAAGGTTTATTCATATAATAATATGTCTATCGATCATTGATTATATGTGTAAATTAATTGATATCTATTATATATCTTAATATCTAAAAATATATATATCTACCTTTGTTTCTAACTCTAATCATCATTCATATATCTGCACCATAATGGAAATAATCTGTCCGAAAAGAGTCCTCAGTTGATGTCCATTTGAAATGTCATTGGCCTTGTTATGTAAGTCTGCATTTTTAATGGTGTCCCCCAGGCTCCCGCCCTGCTGATAAACCACCCCCAAATTAAAAACTACCTAATGCCGTAATGATCACTGGAGATGCCGCGATATGAGGTTAAACAGTATTGTTACCATCACAAATGCCTCGACGAAAAGCATGATTTAGCTGAAGCAGGAACGAATGGGCCTGAAGTAGCAAACCAATAGCCAGTCATAGGAAAGAAGGTTCATCCACGTTATGGGCTTGCTCTGAAGGATATTGTATCTTCAGATGGCGGGTTGCTGATCTCTGTGAGTTGGGGATAAAGGTATCCATAATGGTGGTGATCTGCTAGAGGGTATAGCTTTGTTGATCTCGGTCCATGGAGTTAATGTCTATGTACGCCAACATTATATGTCTTATGTAATATATACATATTATGTATAATGTACTATTATGAGTTATATTAGTAAAAGATATGAATGTGTTAATTAACTGTTAATAATATATTATATTAATGTATTAGTAATATATGATTATTATGTATACTAATTATATGATAGAGGAATATAAATGTATGCTCTATATACATAAACATACTATAATACATTAATATATGTACTAATATATAAATATGTATATTTGACTTGAATTAAAATTTTATGAAAATTTGCAAAAAAAAAATTTAATACTGAGATAGTATACAAATTAAATTTTGCAAAAAAAAAATAAAAATTTTGAGCAGGAAGTAGTTTAACTAGAATACCGGCTTTGGGCGTTGATGGTGGGGCGTAATGCCTCCTTCCTGATTGGTCCTAGGAAGGAGTTTACCTTCATAGCTGGCTTACAAGGCCAGTATTTTAGTTAAATTACTTGGACTCTTCACTTAGGTTTTAGTATATAGTTTTCCAATAAACCTGCAAGAGGCATAAGGACAAGAATTAGTAGGAAGTAGAGCATAGAAGCTAGTTGGCCAATGATAATGAATGGCTGCTCTACTGGCTGGCCCCCAATTCAGGTAAGTGTAATTAGGTTAGCAGTGAGAATTCAGAACAGGGTTTGGGAGATTGAGCGAAATATTATGCTTCGTTGGTTGGCTGTATGTAGTAGCGGGATAATTAGGAGAATTAGAATAGATGCTAGTAAAGCGAGGACACCTCCTAGTTTATTGGGAATAGAACGTAGAATGGCGTATGCAAATAGAAAGTACCATTCTGGTTTGATGTGTGGAGGTGTGTTTAAAGGGTTGGCAGGTGAGAAGTTATCTGGATCACCTAGTGAGTCTGGTGAAAAAAGAGCTAGGAGAAGAAGTACTAAGAGAAGAAATATAAAGCCTAAGGCGTCTTTGATAGTGTAGTATGGGTGGAATGGGATTTTATCTGAGTCTGGGTTGATGCCTGATGGGTTGTTGGAGCCTGTTTCATGTAGGAAGAGCAGGTGTACAACAGCTAATGCTATGATGATAAATGGTAGGATGAAGTGAAAAGCAAAGAATCGTGTAAGAGTTGCCTTATCTACTGCGAAACCCCCTCAAATTCATTCTGCTAGGGTTGTACCAATATAGGGGATGGCAGATAGTAAGTTTGTAATTACGGTGTCACCTCAGAATGATATTTGACCTCAAGGAAGAATGTACCCAACAAATGCTGTTGCTATAACGGTAAGTAGAAGAATTACGCCGATGTTCCATGTTTCTTTGTAGAGATAAGATCCATAGTAGATTCCTCAACCAACATGCAAAAATAAACATATAAAGAATATGGAAGCCCCATTAGCGTGTAAATTACAGAGCAATCAGCCATAATTAACGTCGTGACAAATATGGGCCACGGAGGAAAAGGCAGTGAGTGTGTCTGAAGTGTAGTGTATTGCTAGGAATAGGCCTGTGAGGATTTGAATAATTAGGCATACTCCTAATAAGGACCCGAAGTTTCATCAGGCAAAGATGTTGGATGGAGCAGGTAGGTCAATAAAAGAGTGGTTGATAATTTTTAGGAGGGGGTGTGTCTTTCGTATATTAATCATTAGTTTTTGTAGTTGAATTACAACAATGGTTTTTCAGGTCATAGGTTATGGGGTTAAACCCATACTAAAACATATATGAAACGATGCTTATTTTTGTATTGTCCTTAATGTTAATTTTTGGGTTTGTAGCATTTGCTTTCTAAGCCTTCCCTGTGTACGGGGTTTGAGTCTTGTGGTTAGTGGGGGTTTGGGTTGTGCTATTGTTGTTAGTTTGAATAGTACATTTTTAGGGTTAATTGTGTTTTTGATTTATTTGGGAGGAATATTAGTAGTGTTTGGTTATACTGCTGCTATGGCTACTGAAGAGTACCCTGAAAGTTGGGTAGGTAATATAGTAGCTTTTAGTATATTATTGTTGAGTTTATTAATAGAGATAGTTTGGTTAATGGTGTCAGGGGAGGTAGAGGTGGTTATGGCTGTTGAGTTGTTTGATTCGTTGGGTAGTTATTGTGTTGGTCAGGATTGGAATGGGGTGTCTTTGTTGTATGGTTGTGGGGGTTGAGCTATAGTATTACTAGGTTGAATTTTATTTATTACTATCTTGGTGGTTTTGGAAGTTATCCGAAGTTTATAATTATAGAATTAGGAGAATTAGTGTTATAGAAATTATGAAGGAGAGGAAATAGTATTTGATGAACCCTTTTTGGGTAGAAGTAAAAGTAGAAGATATGGAGCTATGTAAGTTGGCTTGACCTTTTGGTCCAGTTTTCTCATATCACCCTAGATCAATTAGTATGGTAGCAATGTGTTGACCTGTTTGTAAACCTGCTAGAGGTTTTAATCGATGGAAGATGTGTGTAAAATAGCCTAATATATTTGAGAAGTTGTGTGTGTGAATTATAGGTATGATTGGTATTTTATTAGTTAAGGCATATAGTTCAATTGAGATTAGAATGCCTGCAATAGTTACTAGCATAGCTGAAATTTTTAGTATGGTTGGTATTGTTATAGGAATAATTGTGGTAGGAGGAATGCTTGTTGTGAGGAAAAAGCCTGTAAGAATACTACCCAGAGCTAGTTGTGTAATAGGGTTGGTTATGTTTGGGTTATTTTCAGATACTGGAGAAACAGGTAGGAACTGTGGTTCGTTTAGTAAAAGCAAAGTGAATTACTCGTATGCTGTAGAAGGCTGTGAGTATGGTAGCAATAAGTGTGACACATAGGGCTCATGTATTTACATGTGATGTGTTTATGGCTTCGATGATTGCATCTTTTGAGTAGAATCCTGCTAAAAATGGGGTTCCTATAAGGGCTAGGCTGCCTAGTATGATTGCAGAGGATGTAATTGGGAGAAGTATGAGTAGTCCTCCTATTTTACGGATGTCTTGTTCATCATTAAGGTTATGGATAATAGAGCCCGAGCATAGGAATAGTATTGCTTTAAAGAAAGCATGTGTGCAGATATGCAGGAATGCTAGGTATGGCTGGTTTAAGCCCAGAGCTACTATTATTAGGCCTAGTTGACTTGATGTAGAAAAAGCTACGATTTTTTTGATATCGTTTTGGGTGATAGCACAGATAGTGGTGAATAGAGTTGTAATTCCCCCTAAGCATAGTATAGTGGTTAAAGCTATTTGGTTGCTTTGTATGGTAGGATTGAATCGGATTAGTAGGAAGATACCTGCAACAACTATAGTGCTAGAGTGTAGTAATGCTGATACGGGAGTAGGTCCTTCTATGGCTGATGGTAGTCAGGGATGTAAGCCAAATTGGGCTGATTTTCCAGTTGCAGAAAGGATTAGTCCAAGGAGGGCTGGTGTATCAATGTTTGTTATGAAAATATGTTGGATATCTCAGGAGTTGTTGTTGAGCATCATGCATGCTATGGCTAACATGAATCCGATATCCCCAATTTGGTTGTACAACACAGCTTGAAGGGCAGCGGTGTTTGCGTCGGTTCGTCCAAATCATCATCCAATGAGTATAAATGATATGATACCTACACCTTCTCATCCAATGAATAGTTGAAATAGATTGTTTGCGGATACAAGAATGATTATTGTAAATAGGAAGATAATTAAGTATTTGAAAAAGCGGTGAATGTTTGGGTCAGCGTGTATATATCAGATTGAGAACTCTAGAATAGACCATGTAACATATAATGCAATTGGGATGAATATGATGGAGAAATAATCTAATTTAAAGCTTATTGATAAGTTAAATGTGTTTATAGAAAGTCATTGTCAGTTTGTAATTGTGGATTCTTGTCCAGAGTAGATAAAGAGTGTTAGTGGGATAAGACTAGTAAAGAAGGATAGTTTAATTATGGTTTTACATAATAGTGGGAAGTTAATGGTTTTATTTGGTAGAAGGATGTTATAGGTTAAAGGAAAAGTAAGTATAATGATAGTTAGTAGAAGAAAAGTATTTAATAAATGGTTAATTACTTTTATTTGGAATTGCACCAAAATTTTTGGTTCCTAAGACCAATGGATAACTATTATCCTTTAAAAGTGAGAAAGCCATGGGTTTTAATCATGGAGTCAAGAGTTAGCAGTTCTTGTAACTTTCTCAGGCATATAAGGAGGTTTAAGCTCCTAATATTAGATTCACAATCTAATGTTTTTGTTAAACTATATTTGCAGTATGTGATACCAAGAATAAATTTGGGGCAGATAGAAATAATGAGTAAAGGCAGGAAGTGTAAGGTTATTAGTATATGTTCTCAAGTAAATGTTGGTTTGATGGGATGTATATGGTCAGTGAATTTACCTCGTTGTGAAGTAATTAGTATATATAATGAATAGATAGCTGTAATTACTGTATTAGTACCTAGTAAGATAAGTGAAAAGTTAGATCAGGAGAATGAGGTTATAATTACTAAAAGTTCTCCTAGAAGATTAATAGAGGAGGGGCTGAGCTAGGTTAGCAAGACTTGCTAATAGTCATCAGGCGCATATATTAGTGGAAGGATTATTTGTAAGCCCTCGAGTGAGGATAAGGTCTCGGCTATGAATGCGTTCCATAGTTTGTGTTGGCTAGGCAGAAGAGTATTGAGGAGGTGAGTCCATGGGCCACTATTAGTGCGGTAGCTCTCTATAAAGCCTATTGGGGATTGTATAAGGGCTGCAATAATTACTAAGCCTATATGCTAACAGAGGAGTAAGCAATAAGAGATTTAAGATCTGTTTGCCGTAGACAGATAGAGCTTGTTATAATTATACCCCAAAGAGATAGGATTATAAATGGATAGCATAGGGTTGATGTAGATGGTTCTGTAAATGTTGTAATTGTTATAATGCGTAACGCCTAGTTTTAGTAGAATGGCAGCTAATACTATAGAGCCTGCAATGGGGGCTTCTACGTGTGCTTTGGGTAATCAAAGGTGGAGGCCGTAAAGTGGTATTTTAACTATAAATGCTATTATGCAGGCATATCAAAGCAAAGAAGTTGATATAGAAGAATCTAGAGTAGGTGATACTAATGTTATAGTAAGCATGTGGAGGGAGCCTAAATTATTATGTAGGTATAGTAGTGCTACTAGAAGGGGAAGGGAACCTACTAGAGTGTAGAAGAGGAAATATAGGCCAGCATTAAGTCGTTCGCTTTGGCTACCTCAGCGTGTAATAATGATAAGAGTAGGAATTAGGGTGGTTTCGAATAGAATGTAGAATATAATTAATTCAGATGCGGTAAAAGCTATAATTAGGGAAAGTTGGAGAATAATAAGTGTAGTTAAGTAGATTTTTTTTCGTACCAAAGGCTCGTGCGCTAGGTGGTTTTGACTGGCAATAATTATTAGTGGCAGAAGTCAGCATGATAGAATGAGTAGTGGACCTGATAAGGAGTCTAGGGAGAAATAGTTGTTGTAGTTATAGCCTAAGTCAGAGTTGTGATATAATAAGGTCAAGTCAAATATACATATTTATATATTAGTACATATATTAATGTATTATAGTATGTTTATGTATATAGAGCATACATTTATATTCCTCTATCATATAATTAGTATACATAATAATCATATATTACTAATACATTAATATAATATATTATTAACAGTTAATTAACACATTCATATCTTTTACTAATATAACTCATAATAGTACATTATACATAATATGTATATATTACATAAGACATATAATGTTGGCGTACATAGACATTAACTCCATGGACCGAGATCAACAAAGCTATATCCTCTAGCAGATCACCACCATTATGGATACCTTTATCCCCAACTCACGAGAGATCAGCAACCCGCCATCTGAAGATACAATATCCTTCAGAGCAAGCCCATAACTTGTGGATGAACCTTCTTTCCTATGACTGGCTACTGGTTGCTACTTCAGGCCCATTCGTTCCTGCTTCAGCTAAACCATGCTTTTCGTCGAGGCATTTGTGATGGTAACAATACTGTTTAACCTCATATCGCGGCATCTCCAGTGATCATTACGGCATTAGGTAGTTTTTAATTTGGGGGTGGTTTATCAGCAGGGCGGGAGCCTGGGGGACGCCATTAAAAGTGCAGACTTACATAACAAGGCCAATGACATTTCAAACGGACATCAACTGAGGACTCTTTTCGGACACGCGGTTATTTCCATTATGGTGCAGATATATGAATGATGATTAGACATTATATTAGTTAGAAACAAGGTAGATATATATATTGTTTAGATATTAAGATATATAATAGATATCAATTAATTTATACATATAATCAATGATCGATAGACATATTATTATATGAATAAACCTTACTAGACATGAGTTTATATTTCCCCCCCCCGCAATATTTCACTTTCGACTAGATAATGCAACCATTATCTCATGAAACTCATACAATGCTCATCAGTACAACCACCCTCTCTATAGACCCTGCTGCTACTTCTTCCATTCCTTTCACTCATACCTTACTCAAATCCCTCAAATCCTAGAAACTATCTATTAACCTCAGAATAGAACATATTTATTGAAAATAAAGTTAGATTTCACAGTGGTGACTAAAAGGAATATTTTAGTATGGTAGGTATGAAGAAGTATTGCTTTGTATATTTTGGTGAATCAGCCAATCAGTTATCAATAATTATTTGTTAAATTTCTATTCTATGTCAGACATTGTGCTAAGTTCAAGGATTCCAAAAAAGGTAAAAGACACAATCTCTGATATCAAAGAGGTTGTAGTCTAAAAGGGGAGACAACTCACAAACAGCTATGTGCAGATGTTATGTTGAAAATAAATAATACTCTTTCCTTCCTTCCTTTCTTCCTTCTTTCCTCAACAGATGCTAATCAACTCTGGTTAACAATAGAAGAATGACTTTTATAATAAGGTGGATTTATTTTTTTTATTTAATAGCCTTTTATTTACAGGATATATGCATGGGTAACTTTACAGCATTAACAATTGCCAAACCTCTTGTTCCAATTTTTACCTCTTACCCCCACCCTCCCCAGATGACAGGATGACCAATAGATGTTAAATACATTAAAATATAAATTAGATACACAATAAGTATACATGACCAAAACGTTATTTTGCTGTACAAAAAGAATCAGACTCTGAAATATTGTACAATTAGCTTGTGAAGGAAATCAAAATGCATGTGTGCATAAATATAGGGATTGGGAATTCAATGTAATGGTTTTTAGTCATCTCCCAGAGTTCTTTTTCTGGGCATAGCTGGTTCAGTTCTTTACTGTTCCATTGGGAATGATTTGGTTGATCTCGTTGCTGAGAATGGCCTGGTCCATCAGAACTGGTCATCATATAGTATTGTTGTTGAAGTATATAATGATCTCCTGGTCCTGCTCATTTCACTCAGCATCAGTTCGTGTAAGTCTCTCCAGGCCTTTCTGAAATCATCCTGTTGGTCATTTCTTACAGAATAGTAATATTCAATAATATTCATATACCACAATTTATTCAGCATTCTCCAACTGATGGACATCCATTCAGTTTCCAGTTTTTAGCCACTACAAAAGGGCTGCCACAAACATTCGTGCACATACAGGTCCCTTTCCCTTCTTTATAATCTCTTTGGGATATAATCCCAGTAGTAACACTGCTGGATCAAAGGGTATGCACAGTTTGATAACTTTTTGAGCATAGTTCCAAACTACTCTCCAAAATGGTTGGATTCATTCACAACTCCACCAACAATGCATCAATGTCCCAGTTTTCCTGCATCCCTCCAACAATCATCATTATTTTTTCCTGTCATTTTAGCCAATCTGACAGGTGTGTAGTGGTATCTTAGAGTTGTATTAATTTGCATTTCTCTGATTAGTAATGATTTGGAGCATCTTTTCATATGACTAGAAATAGTTTCAATTTCTTCATCTGAGAATTGTCTGTTCATATCCTTTGACCATTTTTCAATTGAGAATGGCTTGATTTTTTATAAATTAGAGTTAATTCTCTATATATTTTGGAAATGAGGCCTTTATCAGAACCTTTGACTGTAAAAATATTTTCCCAGTTTATTGCTTCCCTTCTAATCTTGTCTGCATTAGTTTTGTTTGTACAAAAACTTTTCAGTTTGGTATAATCGAAATTTTCTATTTTGTGATCAGTAATGATCTCTAGTTCTTCTTTGGTCATAAAGACCTTCCCCTTCCACAGGTCTGAGAGGTAAACTATCCTGTGTTCCTCTAGTTTATTAATAATTTCATTCTTTATGCCTAGGTCATGAACCCATTTTGACCTTATCTTGGTGTACAGTGTTAAGTGTGGATCAGGTGGATTTATTTTAATGAGGAGAGACTTTATTCTTACTCCCAAAGCACCCCCAGCCCTGTGACATCTAGACAAAGGATCTAATTAATCCCCAACTCAAGCCTGAATAGAACACTATGGGTATTTATTTCTTCCCTTCTACTTAGGACTAATTTTCATGACTTCAGATCAGAGCTTTAAACTCCTTGATCTAGTCCCTTGGATTTGGTTACTATGGTGCAATATGTTGTTATTATGTTACGTAGAGAGAATATGTTATATTTTCTTAGAGTGGAACCACACCTTTTTTCTCTTCTGAAGGAACAGATAGGCCTAATCATTATTGACCCCATGCTACCAAGTGATAGGATTCACTAGAAATCAAAACAAAAGTTACCTCATTCTAATGCAATGTATAAAAAATTCAAGAGAAATAATTTTGGGGGTAAGTAATCATTTTATTAATTATGACTATAGAATAAGTATTAAAAGAGTGGGTATTTGTCTTCTCTCACCTAAAGCAAAGATGGATCATGCTAAAGTACTAAAACTTATGTATCCTTAGAAGAGTGGGTATTCCCAACAGATGGCAATTAACTGTTTAAAAATTAATGAGAAGAACGAATATTAAAATGAGATGTGGACCTATTCTAACAAGAGGAGACTTTGATTATGTCATTCTTACTCCAAAAGTACCCCCAGCCCTGATTTCTCTAGACAAAGGATCTAAACCCCAACCCAAGCCTGACTAGAACACTTTGGGTTTCCTCAGTTGGGTATGGTCTGAACCAAATGAAGGAGAATGTTAAATCCAATCTCATTGTCAGCCATATTCTTCAGGAGCTGATTTGATCTAGCAGATGATGAGGAAATAAAAAGAGAAAACAATTCTTAGATATCTTCAATAGTAATTGGTTATTAATAGAAGAGAACAATAATCATTTCTCTCAATTGGTTCATATGATGACAGAATCATGTAGCCTTGTAAGCTTTCTAGCTCATACAGATTCCAGAAACCATCTTCTCTTATTGTCTGAAGTCTTAGAAACAGCAAAAGAGTGGCTCCATATAGATTAGTAAAGACAGGAGAGAGAAAAGGGAGACAAAGGAAGGAATCCAAGAGTAATTACTGGGGAAGTTGTTAGATAACAAGAAATTGGATGACTTGAAAGATTATGGGAAGGAAGCAAAGAATCTCTCAGCTTTCTCAGTTTTCAGTGATTCTCCTATTCAATTCTTAATTAAGCAATGGGAAACAAAGAAACAAACAAAAAAGTAATGATATGTCTGATGTTTCTCTGAATAGGAGAAGAGTGTTAAAGATCTCATGGGGCAAATAGTTTAAAACATCTCTGAGAATTCTGGAATTTGGAGGTTTGCTCATTTTCCTGCCAAAGGATATATTGGGTACTAAGAGAGGAGAATGAGGCAATCCGAGATTGTTTGAATGAATCTTTCAGGAGTTTCAGGAAGAAGAGGGAGAAGCAGACACTGATTCTGGCAGAGGTGAGGAGATGGTATTGAGTATGGCATCAGGATAACCATTTTCTTCATTGACTGTGGTTAAATGAGATGGCAGCAACAACGTAAAAGGTAAACCTGATCAATCCTGAATGTCCTCCTCATCTTCAGCAATGAATCCAGATGACTGACATTCTTCTCTTCCCATTCACCCTTCCCTTCTTCCATTCTACCCTTGTGGACAGAGACTTAGTTTTCTGTTCTATTTAAGCTGTTCTTTAATGGTTAGAGGTAGTTTTGTTAAGCCTACTTTCTCTAGACAAAAGAAATCAATTTCTATTGTGCCCTGGGGTTTTATACATCTGCCCCATGGGGCAGGGGTATGAAGCTGCCCTGGTCATCAGATTGACACTTTAGGATTGGAACTGTGGAATTGGAGTTTTAGGCCAAAACTCTTTTTTCGGATAATAGGGAAAGAAAAGGAAGGGCTGAATCAGATTGATACTTTAGGATTGGAATTGTGTAGTTGGAGTTTTAGGCCAAGTTTCTTGCTTCTGATGGGTCCATGACCAGGTACTCCCCCAAATCTAAGGCACATGAAGATCAACACTATAGTGTCTGGTTCTGTAAACTATTAAAAATCCAATTAGTTGATAAAATGAAAGGAAGATAGTTCTCCACTGTGCTTCCCCACTTTTCTAAGGTCCTAGACTGTTATGGGTCAGAACTCTAAAACAAGGATTCTTACAGGGTGTTAAATCAGTAGAATTGATGAGACAATGATTATCTAGTTTAGCATAGTGCTTAATAGCTCTCTAAGGTCAGTATAATTGTTTTAATCTTACAACAAATAATGGTTTCCTAGTGATATAATGATTGGTTTATACTCAGGGTAGAACATATAAGTTGGGAACCTCAGCCAGAGTTAGAGCCAGAGAAGACAAAGGAGTGGATATAGGAGCTCAAGCTCTCAGAGCCAAGGAGAGAGATCCATTCCATCTTCAGTCAGGCTTCTGGTGGCTTTCCTGAGGGACTGAGAGACAGATTCATTCATCTCATCTCACACCATCTTGGTGTCAGTGCTCTCCTCCTTTGCTTCTCCACTGAAACCAAGTGCCCTCTGAAGGCCAAGAGAAAGCTAGCTGAGCATCAGGCAAAAGAGACAATAAGGACTTTTGGTCTTTAACACCTGGCTATTCTTGTGGTGATTACTGAACTGAAAAGAAGGCTGCCCAAAGACCTTCAGAATACCAAACCAAGAACATTATACTAGACATCAACCCCAGCATGAAAAAACCAAACAAACCCAGAAACTGTTTTAATTTGCATTTCTCTAAGCAACAGTGATTTAGAGCATTTTTGATATACTATAAATGCCTTAGATTTCTTTATCTGAAAATTGTTTATATCCTTTGACCATTTATCATTTGGGGAATAACTTATATTCTTATAAATTTGACTCAGTTCTCTATATATTTTAGAAATTAGATCTTTATCATAAACACTGTAAAAATTTTCCCCCAGCTTTTGTCTTTCCTTCTAATCTGAGCTGCAATGGTTTTGTTTGTGTAAAACTTTTTTTTTTCAATTTAATGTAATAAAAATTATCTATTTTGCATTTCATACTGTTCACTATTTATTGTTTAATCATAAATGCTGCCTTTCTTTAAAGATATGACAAGTAAATTATTCCTTCTTCTAATTTGTTTATAGTATTATCCTTTATGTCCAAATCATGATCAATATTTTGATTTTATCTTGGTATACACTATGTTGGTCTATGCCTAATTTCTGTCAAAATGTTTTCTAGTTTTCCCAGCAATTCTTGTCAAATAATGAATTCTTTTGGGGTTTATCAAACAGTAGATCATTATAATCACTGATTGTTGTGTCTTATGTAGCTTACTCCACTGATCTTAGTCAGTCCCAAATGGTTTTAATGACTGCCAGTTTTAAATATAGTTTTAGATCTGGTACAAATGGCCACCTTTCTTTGCGTTTTTAAAAATTATTTCTCTTATATTCTTGACCCTTTCTTCTTTCAGATGAGTTTTGTTATTATTTTTGTTAGTTTTAAAAAATAAATTTTTAGCAGTTTGGTATGACATTGAATAAGTTGGCTAATTTAGATAGAATTGTCATTTTTATTATATTAGCTTGGCTTACTCAAGAACAATCGATATTTTTCCAATTGTTTAGATCTGATTTTATGTGAAAAGTGTTATGTAATTGTATTTATACAATTCTTCATACAGTTCCAAGGTTTGTCATGGCAGGTAGACTACCAAATACTTTATATCATTTGCTGTTATTTTAAATGGAATTTCTTTTTCTATTTCTTGTTGCTGGGTTTTGTTATAATATGTAGAAATGCCAATGATTTATGTGAGTTTATTTTGCTAAAGTTGTTATTCATTTCAAGTATTTTTTTAGTTGATTTTCTGGGATTCTATATCATATCATCTGCAAAGAGCAATAGTATTGTTTCCTTGTTGACTATTCTTATTTTTTTGTCTTTTTTATTAATTTTGTTATTAATAAAGTTAGCACTTTCTATATTGTGAACAAATAACATTGATAATGGGCATCTTTGTTTCATCTCTGCTCTTACTGGGAATGTTTCTAGCTTATTACTGTTACATATCATGCTTCCTGATAATTTTAGACAGATGCTATTTATCATTTTAAGGAAAACTTCCATTTATTCTTGTGCTCTCTAGTAATATTTTTTGTTTGTTTTTTTAGGAATGGGTGCTGTATTTTGCCAAATGCTTTTTCTTCATCTATTGATGTAATCATATGATTTCTCTTAATTTTGTTATTGATGTGGTTTGCCTTATTGTCATATGACAATCAATGGAATTATTCCATGTTTAGCATAGCTATTTTTGAATGTGTGGATATCCAGGCTCCTAAAAGTAAGTTCCTGTAAGAAGAGGGATCTCAAATCATGAAGATCTAAGATTGACTTCATTGCAGGAGACAATGGACCCCAAAATAAAGGGCCATTGGCTCAGAGCTCTGCCTCATTCTCTTTTATTGTAAGTGGGACAACTTTAATTCCCATACATTTTTTCAGACATATATATACCACTCAGTTAAGAAATAGCTTGTGAGTGAATGCAAACCAAAGCACATTTCTGGAATTTTAGGATTATGTAATGTGTTCAAATTGTTACTTATCCTAGTACTCCTAGAAAAAAGTAAATAATAGTAGGAAGTAGGATTCTAAAAAAGAACCTACAAGTCCCTTATAGCCTGTCTCAAAAATTAAGAGAGCATAACAATTAACAACTGTCTCATAAATTAGCAGACAATAGAAGCCCATAGAAACTGGCTTATAAATGAACTAAAGCTATATTCTGAGAGAATGTGCTAAACTAGGGGAAGCCAGTTAGACCTTAGTCTAAGTCTTGGTCCTGCTAATTTCCAGTCTTCTGTAAATCTCAGATAAGCTACAGATATGCTCAATAGGGCCAGAACATCATCAATCATTATGTTATGAACTAAGCCTATGGTACTGCTTATAACTTTGAGATAATGTGGATACAATCATGAACTAACCCTAAGTTTGCACAGGTAATATTTGCTTCCAAAACCCTATAAAAATGAGATCCCAAGCTCCTGACACTGCTCACCCACTAACATTTCTCCATTGAGTCCATGTTGCAGAGTGCTTCCAATTCCATTCCTGGTTTGTAAGTGATTTTCTGTGCCTCACTGCCTGGTTCCTCCATCACTCCAAATGCTGTTCCCATAGTCCCCATTCTCATATCTGAAATTTGCCTCTGTACTCTTTATACCTTATTAAAAATGTAATTGAAGCATTGCTACTTTTTTCATTAATCATAAAATGAGAGCACCAGGATTGAGACTACTCTGGGTCATAATCAATCATTTAATAATCCCATAAATTAATTGACAATTACTCTATTTAGCAACTGTGTTGAAGGAACTATTTGAGACTTGTTCTCTTCCATCTTCTCCTCCATGTTCTCCTCTCTACTCTTGTTCTTTTGGGATGTGAAAGGTTAACTAGAATTGTATCATATAGACTTTGCTATGATTCTTTGATGCAAGCTATTTGATGAGCCATTTGAAAATACATTGTTAAAATTTGGAACTATGCCTAAAGAGTTATCAAACTATGCATGCTCTTTTATATCTTTATATTCCAAAGAGATCTTAAAGGAGGAAAAAGAACTCACATGTGCCAAAATGTTTGTGGTGGCTCTTTTTGTAGTGTCAAGGAACTGGAAACTGAGTGGAGAATTGGAGAATGGCTGAATAAATTAGGGTATGTGAATTTATGGAATATTATTGTTCAGTAAGAAATGACAAACAGGATGATTTCTGAGAAGCCTGGAGAGACTTACATGAACTGATGCTAAGTGAAACGAGCAGAACCAGGAGACAATTGTATATGGCAACAAGATTATATAATGACCAATTCTGATGGATGCAGCTCTCTTCAACAATGAGATGATTCAGAACAGTCCTAATGATCTTGTGATGAAGAGAGCTATATACCCAGAGAGAGGACTATGATATACAAAATGGGAACTGAGTGTGATTCACAATATATCATCACTCTTTTTGTTGTTGTTTGCCTGCATTTTATTTTCTTTCTCATTTTTTTTCCAGTTTGATTTATTTTTTCTTGTGCAGCAACATAATTGTATAAATATGTATGCATATATCGGATTTAACATATATTTCTACCATGTTTAACATGTATTGAACCACTTGCCATCTAGGAGAGGGGGTGGGAAAAGTGGGGGAGAAATTGGAACACAAGGTTTTGCAAGAGTTAATATTGAAAAATTATCCATGCATATATTTTGAAAAATAAAAAGCTTTAATTAAAGAAAGAACATACATTGCTAAAATTTTTCCAAAACATTTCTAGAATTGGAAACATGGACAAATATGCCGATTATATTTGCATTTAATTTATTGGGTACAGGTAGGAGTACTATCTTAAGGGACAGGTCAATTCTCTGAGAGCCTCTGCAGATATGGATCATAGCATTTGAACGAGTTGCAAGGTAGCCTTTGCTGACACAGGTATTGCAGACTGGGAATGAGATGAATTGGAGGCAGAGGGAAGAGAAGAGAGGTCAGACAAGGCATACAAGTGCCTCTAAGCCTTTTTGCATCATCCTCTAACAAAAGAAGATCCATTCTGGATTGGATATCCAGCAGCCACTGTCAGGTGGCTCCCGTGTATTCCAACAGATCTCCCATGAATTCTAACAGTACTACATGGGTTTAAAAGATGTCTTCTCTCTCTTCTGAACTGTGAACTGCAATCCCTCCCTCCTTCCCTGTCCTCTCTCCTTCTTTCCCTCCTTTCCATCTTTCTCCTCTTTCTCTTTGTTCCTCTGTCTGTCTCTCTATCTCTATTTCTGTTCTCTTTCCCTGTCTCTTTGCCTCACCAGCATACATCATGGTCTAGAGGAATCTAGAGCACCTCTCATTCTCACTTTGATTCTGTTTCTGTCTCTTTCTGTCATACTTGTCTGGTGGAAAACAATAGGTAATTCAAGCAAGAGAGATTTCCTCAAAATAATCAATTCAAAGTTTTCTCAATACACATCCTTGTTAAATATTCTTCTCCAGCTATGGCTAAATAAATCTTTTGATTAATTACAGAAAGGACTACATGTCTCATTTTGTTCTAATGTTAAATATAGACTAATCTGAATTAAGAAAAATTCACATGTCCATTAGAGGTTTTCCAGCAGAGGATAAATGACAGGTTATTAGACATCTTTTTCTGGCATCTCTTTTCTAGATATGGATGAAACTATTACAGACTTTAAAAGTTAGAAATTACTGCAGAAATCATTTAGTTCAACTCATACCTGACAAAGAATTGGCATAATAACATGACAAATAAGCCTTTCCCTAAACACTTCTAGTTTGAGGCAACTAGGTGGTGTAGTGGACCGACAGCTGGGCTCAGAGTCTGGAAGACCAGAATTAAAATCCAGGCTCAGAAACTTCCTATTTGTGTGATCTTTGTCACACAAATTGTGACAAATTGTGGATTGGTGATCCACTGGAGAAGGAAATGAGAGCCCTTCCAGCATCTGAGAGAAATGTTTATTAATAACCAATAATCTGGGAAGATCCAGGGTTACTTGTTATTTTTTTTTAATCCTGATTTTAAAAGTTCATTCTCTAAAGTCTGAGCTAACCTCTGTTCTCTAAACTTTACCCAGTTGGGGCAGCTATTGTGTTCTGCTCATATTTGGATGGGGCATAAAGTGGGAAAACTTAGAATTAGATGACATAATCAAAGTTCAGGTCCAGATCCTTATTGTACTATTCATTATCTTATTATTACAATTGATTGCCACCTTATAAAATCCCTGCTTTAGAAGGGCATAAAAACTGTGAGCCCTGCTGCCACGATTGTGTCTGATCTAAGAGAGAGATGGCCAAATGAGGATCTTTTTGTTAAAAAGCTATCATTATTAACAACATGATTAAATTATCCAGAAATCATAGCTCTTTTAACTCCATGATTTTTTATTTTATTTTAATTATGTTATTTTATTTTTATTATAGTTTTTATATACAAAACATATGCATGGATAATTTTTCAACATTGACCCTTGCAAAAACTTCTGTTTCAACTTTTCCCCTCCTTCCCTGCAACCAGTCTGCTAGATGGCAGGTAGTCCCATACATGTCAAATATGTTAAAGTATATGGTAAATACTACACACACACACACACACACACACACACACATACACACACACAATATTTATTTATTTTTACTTATACAGTTATCTTGTTGCACAGGAAGGATCAGATTTAGAAAGAAGATAAAACTAACCTGAGAAGAAAGGAACAAAAAAGCATGCTAACATTAACAGAAAGAGTGGAAATGTTATTTTGTGGTCCATACTTGTTTCCCAGTGTGCTTTCTCTGGGTGTAGTTGGTTTTCTTTATTACAGATCAATTGGAACTGATTTGGATCCTCTCATTGTTGAAGAGAGCCACGTCCATCAAAACTGATCATCATTAAATATTGTTGTTAAAGTATATAATGATCTCCTGGTTCTGCTCATTTCAATTAACATCAGTTTATGTATGTCTCTCCAAAACTCTCTGTATTCAACCTGCTGGTCATTTCTTATAGAAAAAATAATATTCCATAACATTCATATACCACAATTTAGTCAACCATTCTCCAAACGGTGGGTATCCCTTCAATTTCCAGTTTCTAGTCACTACAAAAAGGGCTGCCACAATTTTGCATATATGGGTCCCTTGCTCTCCATTAAGGTCTCTTTGGGATATAAGCCCAGTAGAAACACTGCTAGATCAAAGGGTCTGTACAGTTTGCTAACTTTTTTTAAGTATAGTTCCAAATCGTTCTCCAGAATGTTGGATCTCCACCAAAAATGCATCAGTGTCCTAGTTTTCCCACATCCCCTCCAACATTTGCCATTATCTTTTCCTGTTATCTTAGCCAATCTAAGAGGTGTGCAGTAGTATCTCAGAGCTGTCTTTAATTTACATTTCTCTAATCAACAATGATTTGGAACACCTTTTCATATGACTAGAAATAGTTTCAATTTCTTCATCTGAAAATTGTCTGTTCATATCCTTTGACCATTTATCAGTTGGAGAATAGCTTGATTTCTTATAAATTAGAGTCAATTGTCTATATAATTTGGAGATGAGGCTTTTATCAGAATCTTTAGCTGTAAAAATGTTTTCCCAGTTTATTGCTTCCCTTATAATCTTGTTCACATTAGTATTATTTCTAAAAAAGCCTTTTAACTTAATATAATTGAAATTTCCTATTTTGTGATCATTAATGACCTCTAGCTCTTCTTTAGTAACAAATTCCTTCCTCTTCCACAGGTCTAAGAGGTTAACAATTCTATGTTCTTCTAATTTATTTATAATGCAATTCTTTATGCCTAGATCATGAATTCATTTTGATCTTATCTTGGTGTGCACTGTTAAGTATGAGGCAGTGCCTAATTTCTATCATATTAATTTCCAATTTTCCCAGATTTTTTGTCAAATAACGAATTCTTAACCCAAAGGCTGAGGTCTTTGGGTTTGTCAAACATTAGATTGCTATAATCATTGACTATTTCATCCTGTGAACATAACCTATTCCATTGATCAACTAGTCTATTTCTTAGCCAATACCAAATGGTTTTGGTGACCATTGCCTTATAATATAGTTTTAGATCAGATACAGCTAGGCCACCTTCATTTGATTTTTTTTTCATTAGTTCCCTTGAAATTTTTGACTTTTTGTTCTTCCAGATGAATTTTGTTGTTTTTTTTCCTAGATCATTAAACTAGTTCCTTGGGAGTGTGATTGGTATAGCACTAAATCGATAAGTTTAGGTATTATTGTCATCTTTATTATATTCTCTCAACCTATCCAGGAGCGCTTAATATTTTTCCAATTTTTTAGATCTGACTTCATTTGTGTGGAAAGCGTTTTGTAGTTTTGCTCATATAGGTCCTGAATTTCCCTTGGCAGATAGATTCCCAAATATTTTATACAATCGACAGTTATTTTAAATGAAATTTCTCTTTGTATCTCTTGCTGTTGGATTTTGTTAGTGATGTATAAAAATGCTGAGGATTTATGTGGATTTATTTTGTATCCTGCAACTTTGCTAAAGTTTTGTATTATTTCTAATAGCTTTTTAGTAGAATCTCTGACATTCTCTAACTACACCATCGTATTGGTTTCCTTGTTATCTGCTATAATTCCTTTCATTTCTTTTCACCTCTTATTGTCAAAGCTAGCATTCCTAATACAATATTGAATAATAATGGTGAAAGTGGGCAACCTTGTTTCACTCCTGATTTTACTGGGAAAGGCTCCAGTTTATCACCATTACATATGATCTTTGCTGATGGTCTTAAATAGATGCTATTGACTATTTTAAGCAAAAGTCCATTTATTCCTATACTCTGTAGTGTTTTTAATAGTAATGGGTCTTGGATTTTGTCAAATGCTTTTTCTGCATCTATTGAGATGATTTGGTTATTGAAGTAGTCAATTATGCTAATAGTTTTCTTAATATTGAACCAGTCCTGCATTCCTGGTATAAATCCTACTTGGTCTTGGTGTATTATCCTGGAGCTGATTTTCTGTAATCTTTTTGCTAAGATTTTATTTAAGATTTTTGCATCAATATTCATTAGGGAGATTGGTCTATAATTTTAGTTCTCTGTTTTCAAGCTACCTGGTTTAGATATCAGTACCAAGTCTGTGTCAGAAAAGGAATTTGGTTGGACTTCTTCATTCCCTATTTTTTCAAATAGTTTATATGGCATTAGAAATAATTATTCTTTAAATGTTTGGTAGAATTCACATGTAAATCCATCTTGTCCTGGGGATTTTTTTAAAGAGACTTGATTAATAGCTTTTGCTATTTCTTTTTCTAAAATAGGACTATTTAACCAATTTACTTCTTCTGTTAATCTGGGCAACATATATTTTTGAACATATTCATCCATTTCACTTAAGTTATAATATTTTTGTCATAAAGTTGGGCAAAGTAACTCCTAATTATTGCTCTAATTTCCCCTTCATTAGTGGAAATTTCTCCCTTTTCATTCTTAAGACTAACCATTTCATTTCTTCTTTCCTTTTTCTAATCAAATTTAGCAAAGGTTTATCTATTTTGTTGGTTTTTTCATAAAGCCAATTCTTAGTTTTATTTATTAATTTAAAAGTTTTTTTTTACCTTCACTTTTATTGATATCTCCTTTTATTTTTAGAATTTCAAGTTTAGTGTTTGGTTGGAGTTTTTTAATTTGCTCTTTTTCTAGCTTTTTTAGTTGTAAGTCTAATTCATTGATTTTCTTTTTCTCTATTTTATGCAAGTAAGCCTCTAGAGATATACAATCTCCCCTCATTTCCGCCTTGGCTGCATCCCACACATTTTGGTATGTTGTCTCATTATTGGCATTCTCTTGGGTGAAATTATTAATTGTGGCTATGATTTCCCATTTCACCCATTCATTCTTTAGGATGAGATTATTTATTTTCCAATTACTTTTTGGTTTATTTTCCCCTGGTTTTTTATTGAATGTAATTTTTATTGCATCGTGATCTGAGGAGAATGCATTTACTATTTCTGCCTTCCTACATTTGAATTTGAGTTCTTTATATCCTACTATATGGTCAATTTTTGTATAGGTTTCATAAACTGCCAAGAAGAAAGTATATTCCTTTCTGTCTCCATTCAGTTTTCTCCAAAGATCTATCATATCTAACTTTTCTAATGTTCTATTTACCTCTTTAAGTTTTTTCTTATTTATTTTGTGATTTGATTTATCTAGTTCTGAGAGTGCAAGGTTGAGATCTCCCAATATTATAGTTTTGCTGTCTATTTCTTCTTGCAGCTCCCTTAACTTCTCCTTTAGGAATTTAGATGCTTAGTATTGATATTGCTTTATTATCTATGCTACCCTTTAGCAAGCTACATCTTTAGCAAGATGTAGTGCCCTTCCTTATCTCTTTTAATTAGATCAATTTTTGCTTTTACTTGATCTGAAATTAGGATGGCTACCCCTGCTTTTTTTGGTTTCACCTGAAGTGTAGTAGATTTTGCTCCAGCTTTTTACCTTTATTCTGTATATATCAACCTGCTTCAAGTGTGTTTCTTGTAAACAACATATTTCAGGATTCTGTCTTTTAATCCAGTCTGCTGTCTGCCTCCGCTTTATGGGGAAGTTTACCCCGTTCACATTTATGATTAAAATTACTAATTCTGTATTTCCTGCCATCTTCTTATCCTCAAATTATGCTTTTCTCTTTTCTTTCCTCCTTACCCCCCTCCCCAGTATGAGACTTATGAGCACCACTTGCCTCACACAGCCCTCCCTCTTTAGAATTCCTCCCTCCCCTTAAAGTCCCTTCCCTTTTCTTAAGCCTTTTCCTTACTATTTCTGTATTTCTTTATGTTTACCCTAACCCTTCCCTTTTCATTTTTCCCCTCCCACTTTTCAGTGAGCGGGGAGAAGTTTCTATGTAAACCAAATATGTCTAATATTTCCTCTTTGAGCCAAATCTGATGAGAGTTAAAATTCACACTATATTCATCCCTCTCCCTTCATTCCTTCAAATATAATAGGTTTCCTTTTCCTCTTCATGATATGTAGTACCTCCACTTTTCCCTTTTTCTGAAACAATTTCCTTTCCACTTCTCATTTCTTTTTTTATATTATAACAGTAAAAGAAAATTATACATGTACTCTTTATGTATACCCATAACAGAAATACAGTTCTCAAGAACTTTTTTTGCTTCTCTTGAGTCCTATATGTGGAGGTCAAACTTTTTGTTTACTTCCAGTTTTTTCATCAGGAATAAATGGAATTGATCTATTTCATTGAATGTCCATCTAAAAATGCTCAGTTTGGCTGAATAAGTTATTCTTGGCTGCATACCAAGTTCTTTTGCCTTTTGGAATATCAGCCCTTTGATCATTTAATGTGGATGCTGTTAGATCCTGAATGATCGCTATGGTAGCTCCTCAGTATTTGAATTAGTTTGTTTTTGGGTTTTTTTGCTGCTTTAGTATTGTTTCCTTGGTCTGATAGTTCTGGAATTTAGCCACAATATTTCTTCGAGTTTTGATTTGGGGGTCTCTTTCAGTAGGTGATTGATGAATTCTTTCAATGTCTATTTTACCTCTGTTTCTATAACATCTGGGCAGTTGTCTTTGATGATTTCCTGAAAAATAGTGTCAAGGCTCTTTTTCTCATCATGATTTTCAGGAAGTCCAATAATCCTTAGATTATCTCTCCTAGATCTATTTTCCAGGTCCATTGTTTTACCAAGTAGGTATTTTAACTTTTTTTAATTTTTTTTCAGTTTTGCTTGACTGATTCTTGGTGTCTCCTCAAGTCATTCATTTCCATTTGTTCAACTCTGATTTTTAATGAATTATTTTCATTTGCTTTTTAAAATTTCTTTTTGTATTTGTCCAATTGAGTATTTAAATGAGTTGTTTTGTTCTATGGAATTTTTTCCATTTTGGCAATTTTTTTTAAAGAATTATTTTCTTTTTTCCAATTCCAAATTCTGTTTTCCTGGGAGTTATCTTTTCCAATTTGCAAATTCTGTTTTTCAGAGAGTTGATTTCTTTATCCACTCTTTCTTTTAATGACTTATCCTGACCCTCTTGCAAAGATTCCCTTTCCTTTCCCCATTTTTCATCTAGCTCTCTTTTAAGATCATTTTTAATTTCTTCTACGAGAGCCTTGTGTGATGGGGACTAGATCATATCCACTTTTGAATCTAGAGACAAACTGTTTTTAGTCTCCTCATTGTTTGGTCTGCTCTCTTTCTATATAGAAGCTATCTATAGTTAGAGGCCACTTTGATTTTTTGCCAATTTTGAAATAAAACTAACAAACCAAAAAAAAATCTACAGTCTGCTTTTGGGGGGCATGGGGTATTTCCAAGCTGCCTCTAAAGACAACAGGAAGTGGCAGTGAAGGGGCAGTGGGACAGCACTCACGGGCTGCACTGGGACCTGAAATCAGATCCTGAAATCAGCAGCAGTGGAAAGGCAGCTACTAGGGCTTCCCTGGGACCAAATACTGTGGCTGCACCTGGATCACACTGAGTCACTCTGGGTGTTGGGTGGGTGTGGTGAGGTCCTGAGAGACTGTAGTCTTCTGGAGTTATAACCTTCACTCCCTGTGTTTATAGCTTCCCTGCTGATCTACTGGCTTGCTGCCAGGGCAAAGTACCTCACACTGTGGTAAAGTTCTCCCCAGATTTTCCATCAGCAAAGACCCCCCCTACCCCTCTCTAGTCTGCTCAGCATGACCTGTTTCCCATGCTCTCACTGCCTGCCTGAGGTCTATGCTTAACCTATCTCCATTCAGTCCTTGCCCAGGAGCAAAAATAAAACTTTGCTGGTGAATTTTGAGAACATCTTCTGTTGGCAATGTGTTGTACTTTCAATATTCTTGAGTTTCGACAGTCAAGCACTAATTCTGAGACTGAATATTGTTAAAATAGATTGAGGGAAAAAGAGTTTAGGAAGATGCATGTGTCCTCTCTGCCATCTTGGCTCCGGCCCCCACATGTCTTTATTAAAAAACCCCATGGATAGAAGTCCACAGAGTCATGAAGAAACAGACACAAGTGAAGCACAACAGCAACAGTAAGAAGGAACCCAGTTCTTACCAAGACAACCCATTCCACTTTGGAATAGGCCTCATTGTTAGGAAGTTTTTTCTGACAGTGATAGAATCTTAGCTGCTACCTCAGCTCCAGTAGTCCTTTCTTCTTTCTCTTCCCTTCACAGAACAAAAGAAACTTCTGACATTTACTTTTATGACATTTTGATTTTCTTTTATTTTTGCCTCCCTTCTTCCTCTCCCTCCTCCCCAAGGCAGCAATCCATGTAATATAGGTTATACATGCACAATCATGTTAAGTCTATTTCCACATTAGTCAGGTTGTGAAAGAAGAATCAGAACACAAGGGGAAAACCACAAGAAATAAAAAAAACAACAAAAAATGAAAAGAGTATACTTTAATCTTCATTTAGATTACCATAGTTCTTTCTCTGGTTGTATCTTCCATTATGAGACTTTTGGAATTATCTTAGATGATTGTATCATTGAGCAGAGCAGTCTGTCAAAGGTGATCATTGCACAAAGTTATTACTGTGTACAATGTTCTCCTGGTTCTGCTCACTTCCTTCAGCATCAGTTCATGAAAGTCTTTCCAGATTTTTCTGAAATCCACCTACTCATCATTTCTTATACAACAATAGTATTTCATTATACTCATATACCACAATTTGTTCAACATTTCCCAATTAATAAACATCCCCTCTATTTTCAATTCTTTGCCACCACAAAGGAAGCCATTATAAACGTTTTTGTCTGTGTGCTTCCTTTCCCCTTTTTTATGATCTCTTTGGGAGAGAGTCTGAGTAGTGGTATTGGTGGATCAAAGGATATGCACAATTTAGGGATATTTCCAAATTGCTTTCCAGAATGATTGAATCAATTCACAATTCCACCAACAATGCATTAGTGTTTCACAAACTACTTTATATTGAAGGCTCATAAGTCATCGAAATCATAGTAGGACATGTTTATCCCTGGTTTCTGAAAGAGATTATCTCCCTTAAGACTGGAGAAACTGCCTCAGTGTCACCATTCTACCTCCAGCACAGTCTACCCCTTCTACTCTCCCCTTTATACTTGCTCTATTTACCCTATTTCTTAACCATCCGTACCAGCCCTGTTTTATAATATTTTGTAAGTGCTATTTAGGAAATCACCTCTGCTGATAGTTAAGAGAAAGGTACAGCTAAAACAATTGGGCTATGACTTATGAAAATTATAAGGTTGTTAAGTTATTTGGGGTTATCATCATATTGTGAAAACTGAAAACTGGCAATTACTATGTGTGGAAAGAAAAGGATGAAGTGAAATCCTTATCTGGATTGGTTCTGCTTATTCACAGCATTCCACTTTGGGTTATAGGAATGGGCATCAGGGGGAAAGAGGTTTTTAGGATGTATAGTTCCCAGATAAGGAACGAGTTTTCTAAGAATCTACAAGTTTATTATATAGAAATCATTTCTAATGATTGTCTTAATACGAGGATGAATTTAAACTTGAGGAGAAGAAGAAAAGAAAATAAAAGATGCTAAATGAAATTTCTTATGCGTGTGACTCCTGATAAGTTTCTATTGCTTATTATTATTCCATGAGAGTAAAAATCACTGCATTCAGCTTTAAGATATGATAACTAAAACTTGCCATTTGAGATAAAATCTCTTGGGACTGTAATTGATACTGTTTTGAGTTCCAAATTCACATATGATTGCCTGATGGGTCATCAAGTCAGTAATCAATCATTCAAGAGAAATGCCACAAGCTCCTCAGAGGAAGTGGAGGTTTATACCTGGATAAAAGCTAGAAGGACTGTAACCTCCCACCCAGAGGTTATTGATTATCAGTCTTGCCTAGTTCCCAGGCCTTCAGAAATCTCTAGCCAGTCTCATACAGTGCTTCTTTATCAACCTTACCCAGTCATAGGTTGTCAGATATCTCCAGCCACCACCTCTCTAAGCGGTGGTTCTCCCATCCATCAGAGCACCTGAAGACAGAGGCTCACAAGCTAAGGTCTTTATTCCACGTGTTCACATCCTGCACTTTTATTCCCCTCCCGCTTACTCCTGTTGAACTCCACTCACTTCCTGGTCCCCACTGCTTACATGGAATCTATGAGGTCACATACACAGCCAATAAGGGAAGGAGACATCTCCCGTTGATGATGCAATCTCAATGGGACAAGAGCTTCTGCTCACAAGGTGGTCCATACTGATCACAGAGACCACATTTGGGTGTCTCAGACATTAAGGTCTCTTTTCTTCCTGATTGCACTGTGAGAGTTTACTCTCCGGACCCTTACAAAGGACAACCCTTGGTTTGTTATTGCATGATTGGTTGTCATCTTTGCCTCTTACCTGAAGTCAAATTGAGCTGAGAATGCTTTATTCCACCACACATGTGTCTTTAAACTTAAGCTAAAGGACCAGTTTGATTCTCTTATAATCATGTACCTTCCTTTTTCTTTTAAAGCCAATTTCTATAAGCAAAGTCCAATTCTATAATCAGTGGTCAGTAGAAGACATAAGCACAAGGAAAATATTAAAGATCTATCTGCTTTCAATCTGAAAATATGTAATTATATCCTGAACAATTAGGTAAATGAGCATTTGGCATAGTCATATGTTTTTTACTAAATATATATCTGTAAAAAATAAGGGCATTAAATGCTTCAGAATGATGTAAGAATATTTGGGTACTGATATGATCATTGTGGAATCTAGCTGTTATTCTATTGACTATTTAAATTAAATCAGAAACTCCTTTAGAGTTTGGAAAAGAGAATTTCACTGCAATCAGTTTTCTTATTAAATTACAATTAGAGAAATACAGAAAAAAATACCCTTATTAAAGGAAATACAATGATGATGTTCTCAATACTGTTGAAATCCAGTAAAAATAACACCATAAAAAGGAAAGTATACCTATATCTAACGGAAAATATTATTCCTAAGATTAAAGAAGAAGATCATCCATGACACTCCAAAAATACCAAAGTTCATTGATTCTTCCTTGAAAAATAAATCCTGCGGAAAACAAGGATGACCTCTTAGAAAATGTTGCCGGACCTTTTTCCCTTCTCAGTCCCACCCTCTAGAATGGCCCTTAGAATCCTTGTCTCTTCCCTCCTTCCCAGTGACAGCCCCGGCTAATTTCTCCACCACCTTTGGAATTACCTAACCATTTACATACAATCTGTTCCCTTCCTCATAAACCCTCCCTTTTCCCCACCTTTTTGAAATCTTAGGCCACAATATATATATATATATATATAAAGAAAAGAAAAATCCACATGCTGCTGTGGGAACCTGGGTCGACTTACACCTGCCTTTGAAAGGAAAAAAGGACCCTTAGGAACAAGAACTGTCAGAGGTTGGAGTAAAGAACAGGTCAGAAAGGGAGTATTTCATGAAGACTGCCCTTTAATATTTTAAATTACCATCCCCCAATTTCAAGTCCACCTTACCTGAACAACTGTGCTTTGTACAAAAACAAATACAAACCCATTTTCAGTGAGCCTGTCACTCCATGATCCCATTTCTGCCACAAAATGTTTCTTAATATCTGCAAGAAGAGGGACACTAAGGGTCAAGGGCATATTTCTGAGACTTTCCCCCCCTCTGGAACTGTCATTCCAAAGGAACCAGGAACCAAAAACTGGGGAGGAAAATGAATGGATGCCCATCAATTTGGGAGAATAGTTGGGTAAATTGTGATATATGAATGCTATGGAACATTTGTTCTTAAAAGCCAAACAGGATGAATACAGAAGAAGCTTGGAGAGACTTACATGAACTGATGCTAAGTGAAATAAAACAAGGCCGAGATCTTTACACTTCCCAACAATGCTGTATGAGTGGATATATTCCGTGGAAGTGGATCTTTGCAAAAGATCTAACTCAGTTTCCAACTGATCAATGATGAACAAGAAGCAGCTATACCAAAGAAAAGAACACTGGGGTAATGTAAACTGTTTGCCTTTTGTTTTTTGCTTCCTGGGTTATTTCTATTTATATCTAAAAATATGTGACATATTTAAATATGGGACTTTCCATCTGGGGGGAGGGGTGCAGGAGGAGGAAAAATTGGAACAGAAGTGAATTCAAGGGGGATAATGTTGTAAAAATTACTTTGGCATAGGTTCTGTCCAATAAAAATTTTATTTAAAAAGTGGGAATAGGAGTTTTCCCCAACTAAATCTGTCTCATAGAACAGGACCACTAAACTCCTGCTGAGGAGAAGGTACTGAAGTGGAGGGAAATGAATCTCCTGATCTCATGGTCTCCAAAGACAACTCATTATCACTTCTTTACCCATTTTTTTTTCCTTCAGGAACATTCCAGAAGAGGAAAGAACAAAAGCCAGGGGATAGAAAGATGTTAGTGGGAGGTTCCAGGGACCCAAAGAGGTTCCTTAGCTCCAGCCATAGACCCCCTGAGCAGAGAGGGCTCTGGGAATTTGTGACATATGTTGTGCTCCTGTAATTTTTCTATCTTTATTGGCTAATAGGCTAAGCACTGTCTAAAAAACCCCAAAGACTATTTATTAAAGGGCCTACTGTTGCTATTGTTGTGTTAAATGGGTTAGGAAAGAAGAGGCGGTGAGTATTTATATCCTTGTGCCTTTCCTACTCAAATTGTCCAATAGGGCTCAAGGAATGAATTCCCTGCCTTAATTTTTTATCATACTTACCATAATATTAAATTGAGTAATACATATGTACTAAATACATGTGAAGGACCATCCAGAAGCCAATGACGTCCCTCATCATCTTTCCCACCTCGGATCCATTGACATCATCTCTTCCTCACCTGAAACACATCATACCAACTGAGAATAGGTGACCTTCAAACTCTGTCAATGGCTGGAAAGACGTTCCATATTGGTCTTTGGAATCTTCATAAGAAAAAAAAGGTCAGTTATGAGACATCCTTCCAGAAGAGAGGAACATTCTGGGTCAAAATCAGGAGAAATGTGAATCTAGCTGAACATAGAAGGAAGAGGGATCGCATAGCCATAGCCCAACCTTCCCAACCACTGTGTTCAGGGGTCTCACTTCCTTAGCATGTTCTATGGCACCATGAAGCAGAGAACAAAGAAATAATATTTAAGACCAATCGATACTTTTCCCCATTAAGTATTAGAAGTTATATAATGATCAATCCTGATGGATGTGATGCTCTACAATAACAAGGTGGATTGAACTAGTTGCATTTTGTTCAGTGATAAAGAGCCCCTTCTACCCAGGGAGAGGACTGTGGGAACTGAGTGTGGAACCAACAGCATTCTCTCTCTCTGTTATTTGATTGTATTTTGTTTTCCTTTCTCAGTTTTTCCTTTTTCTTTCTTCTTGATCTAAGTTTTCTTGTGCACCAAGATAACTGCATGAAATATGTATGCATATATTGGATTTAATATGTGTTTTAACATATTTAACATGTATTGGACTACCTGCCACCTAGTGAAGGGGTAGAGCAAAGGAGGGGAAAATTTGGAACAAAGGTTTTAAAGTCAATCGGAAAAATTACTCATGCATATATTCTGTAAATAAAAAAGCCTTAATAAATGAATGAATGAACGAATAAAAGTATGAATGAATAAATAAATAAATGAATAAATAAATGAAATTTCTTTAAAATGCTGCTATTTCTTTTTCTCTTCTTCTTCTTCTTCTTCTTTTCTTGCTCCTGTTCTTCCCTTCACTCTTTCTCTTTTCTTTCCCCCTTCTGTCACACCTGAAGAATCATATGTTTATGTCATTGCTTATACTTTGCAAGATATCTTTGGGTTTGGGGACTTTTTTCTTCTTCTCCATTTATTTATTTATACTGTCATTTATATACACAAATGAACAATATCAAGAAGAATCTTCTCAGTCATCTATTTTTTAAATAAATAAACAAGCATTAATAAAGCTCATTGGGATTCAAACAGGCTTCTTGATAGTCTTAACTTTAAATGCAAATCATTCTTGTTCTCAATGAATGGACAATAATTGACAAAACCCCAAACTCATTTGGTTTTGATGTTTGTTTGTGTTTGGTTTTGATGGTTCAATGTATAAAAAACAATTTTTCTACTCTGGCAACAAATCTTCCTGTCCCACAGTGATACTTTAGGATATCTTGCACTCCAAGAGATATTCTGCGAGCCAATTCACACTGGCCTAATTGCAGTTACTCAAATAAGGAGCAATTTATCCTGACTCCTGGCATTTCTTTGGTTGTTTGCTGCCTGTCACAACGGCCAATTCTTCCTATCTCCAGCTTCTAATCCTTCAGCTGTCAGTTTAAAATTCTTCCTTCTACAGGAAGTCTTTCTCTATCCCTTTAATTGTAGTATCTTCCCTCTGTTGATTATTTCCCATTTATTATGTATATAGTTTTTATGTAAATAAGTATTTATATGTTGTCTCCCTGCTTAGAATATAAAGTCCTTGAGAACAGGTACTATATTTTAGCTTCCTTTGTATCCTCAGCCCTTAGAAAAATATCTAACACATAGCAGATACTTTTTTAAAAATAACTTTTATTACCAGAACCCATGCCAGGGTAATTTTTTACAACATTATCCCTTGCACTCACTTCTGTTCTGATTTTTCCCCTCCCTCCCTCCACCTCCTCCCCAAGATGGCAAGCAGTCCTATACATGTTAAATAGGTTACAGTATATCCTAGATACAATATATGTGTGCAGAACCGAACAGTTCTCTTGTTGCACAGGGAGAATTGGATTCAGAAGGTATAAATAACTCGGGAAGAAAAACAAAAATGCAAGCAGTTTACATTCATTTCCCAGTGTTCTTTCTTTGGGCATAGCTGCTTCTGTCCATCCTTGATCAATTGAAACTGAATTAGATCTTCTCTTTGTCAAACAAATCCACTTTCATCAGAATACATCCTCATACAGTATCGTTTTTGAGATATATAATGGTCTCTTGGTTGTGCTCATTTCACTCAGCATCAGTTCATGTAAGTCTCGCCAATCCTCTCTGTATTCATCTTGCTGGTCATTTCTTACAGAACAATAATATTCATATACCACAATTTACTCAACCATTCTCCAATTGATGGGCATCCATTCATTTTCCAGCTTCTAGCCACTACAAACAGGGCTGCCACAAACATTTTGGCATATACAAGTCCCTTTCCCTTCTTTAGTATCTCTTTGGGGTATAAGCCCAGTAGAAACACTGCTGGATCAAAGGGTATGCACAGTTTGATAACTTTTTGGGCATAGTTCCAAATAATAGCACATACTTTCGATTGACAGAGGGGATACTTCAGTCTTTTGGAAAATCTCATGTATATGTTTGTGGCTCAGTATTACCTAACAGATAAATATGACTAAGGTCTCTTTCACTATGGAAGACCATGCCATATGACTCTTTGGAAGTTTAAACAAAATCACTCAAGAGACAATATATAATGTTTACAAGACAGCATCGCCATTGTAGTGACTCAAGTATCAAAGTGTGGTAGGGCTGGAGAAAAATTTTAATTTAACAGCTTTTTTATGTCTTGCTCACTTCTATAAGTGAGTGGGGGCAGAGTAGAGGACCATTTTATTAGTTAAGGATTTTCATAATACTAGGGGTATAATATGAGTGGAACATAGAAAGTTCACCCAATACCTGGGTAGGCTACTTGAGTACCATCCTGACACTTTCTGATTAAAGAATGAGTGAAGAACCTCTATCTTGAGTGTTGTGGGAGTGCTTGGAGGTATTTTGGTGGAAGAGGCCATTCTTAGAATTATATAGTTAGTGCTTAGAGCATCTCCTAAGCCATTTATCCCAACCCAGGAATATAGATGAGGAAACATCCAGGGAGGTTAAGTAGATAAGTGAGCATCAGAGATGAGACTTGAACCCAGGCCCTCTGATTCATTCCAATGTAGCAAGCTTCTTGAATAATCATTCTTTATTTCCAGATAATCACAAAGGAGGCAAAAAAATTGAAACATTCTAACTTGACATAATAGATAGGAACTTAAATTATTTATCATCATCATGCTTTGTTCAAATACTGAGATGAAATCAAAGATGTTGGAAATGCAGAAAAAGATAGGGTACCAGGAAGAGTCCAAGAGAGAGAAAAGGAAAAAGAGGGAGAAATATGAAAGAACCTGAAGGTAATTTTTGGTAATAAGAGAATTGTTGATTGTAACAAATGATCATGTGGCAGAGAGGACCAAATCTCGATAGGATCATGACTCAGTTCTCAAGAACCATTTTTCAAATCCTGGGAAATGAACAAGAGCAACCAGTCTTACCTGAGGTCAATGTGAGCATCTGGAATAAGAGGAAGGAAACTGAAAAAGGTGAGAAAATGGACTCCCATGGTCTGATGGTCTTCATTATACCTGGAGGAAACAGAAGAGAGGAGAATGGAATGTGTGATAGGAAGACAGGGAGTTGGTACTGGTGATGAGACATGGGGTATTAACATGATAACACAACTAAGTCCATGTCTATGACAAGGATATGAAGATTCAGTCCTTATGATAGGAGGAGGATAGGGAAAATCAATGATTTTTATAGGAGGAGTGCTAATCAGTAAATATTACAAGTATATCAATTACAAGTCTAGGATCAAATAACTGCTAGTAATGGCCTGAGGTCATTTTCCTTGAAGACATGGGAAGGTATTGAAAAAAACCCAGATAAGCTGCATCTTTGTGTTACATGCAAATAACTCTGACTTGAATCTGGATCAACATCAGCTACCTACTCTATAGAAGGATGTCTGTGTCTCTTCATACATGTTTCCAACAAAAAGCAAGTGAGCAAGTCTGGCCTCAGAGATTAAAGCAGAGATGGTGTATGAAACTTGAGGGAAAGAAGGAAGCATCCTTAACCAGTCTCAGGAGCATTGGCCAATATGACCCTAGGAAGA
>NC_045426.1:640321850-640469350 GCF_902635505.1 Sarcophilus harrisii | reverse complement strand
TACAGTGATAAAGTTGTAGACCTAGATTCTGGAATATGATAGCAGTGTTCAACGAAGTGATTTTGAAGGTCATTATGTTGAAAATGGATTAATTTCTTTGCCTGTGGATTCAATATGGATGTTACTTGAATCATATTTAGGGGCTGATGTGAAGAAAGCTCCCTACCAATTAGCTGTATGTCCTAGAAGTGGGATGAGCTGCCCTACAACTGATTGAGTTAATGAAGCCATGAAGCAGAGGCTGGATGGCTGTTTGTCAGGCACACTAGAATTTTTATTTCTTTTCAAGGACAGATTGTACCATATCACAGAATTAAAACAATAGAGTGAGTAGGACTTTCAGAGAGACCACCTAGTGGACCTATGCATAGAAACCATTCTACTACTATATATATACACAATAGGCTTTGTTTAGGGATCTCTGCAATGTAGGACTCCAATTTCTTTCAGTAAGGCAGTTCATTCTACTGATGGCCACTGTTGGGAAGTTTTCTGGCATCGTTGAAATTCTTGTCTCAACAGCATTTATCTACCCCTTTATCCTAATACTATACCATGGATCAGATGGAACAAACCTAACTTTTCACTGAGGTCTTCTAGCTCTGGGATTCTGGGATTCAAGAACAGTAATAGTAACAACTGATTAGAAACAATTATTAAAAATTTTAAAGTTATACATTAAAAAACTTTTATTGATACTTGTTTGAATTCCTCATAATATTCTAACTACACAGAATGAAAGTTTTCAAAACTTAATTATCAAGTGGAAGACATTGAACTATAAAGGGAACAAGCCAAAGTATATATAATCTCATCATATTCTTTTTGCTATCAGAGGTGTCCTGAAAGTACTTTTCTTTTTTTTTTTTCATCTTTCATTTTTATTTAATATTTTATTTATACAGGATATATGCATGGGTAATTTTACAGCATTAACAATTGCCAAACCTTCTTGTCTAATATTTCACCTCTTACCCCATCCTCCCCAGATGGCAAGAGATGACCAGTAGATGTTAAATATATTAAAATATAAATTAGATACACAATAAGTATACACGACTAAACTGTTATTTCGCTGTACAAAAGAACTGATTCTGAAATATTGTACAATTAGCTTGTGAAGGAAATCAAAATGGTGGTGTACAACATAGGGATTGGGAGTTCAGTGTAATGGTTTTAGTCATCATCCAGAGTTCTTTTCTCTTCATGTGTAGCTTTCAGTTATTACTCTCCATTAAATGTTTTGGTTATCCTTCTGGGATGGCCAGGTCCACGAATGGTAATATATAAATTTTAAGATAAATAATATTCCCCCTTTATTTCCTCAGATCAGTTCTAAAGTCTTAGCCCTTTGAAATCATCTTTTAAAAAATAATATTCCATAATTTTTACCAAATTTTAAAGATTCTCCCTGGGGACTCTTAGTTTCATTTCTTCCATGAAAGGGGTTTAAAATTTTTAATCAGGTCCCTTTTCCTCTTTATATTTTTGGGTTAAGAGTATAATACTGTTGGATCAAAGGGTTCCAGTTTGAAATTTTTTAGCAATATTCCAAATATCTCAAATTTATTTTCCCTCCAAAACAAAATTTTCCCATTTTTGACCCCAAAAATTTTTTTTCCTTCTCTTAGAATCCTTTGGGTATTTTTAGGTTTTTAATTTGCATTTGATTAATTTTTGGACATTTTTCAAAAACTAGAAATGTTAATTTCTTCACAAATTTCTGTTTCCCATTCCTTAAACCATTTTTTTCAAATTAAATCTTTGATTTTTATAAATTAAGTTGTTCTCTTATTTTTGAAATAATGATTTGGACCTTTTATTTTTATTTTCCCAATTTCTTCCCTTCTAATTTCTGCATTATTTTTTTGACAAATTTTTCATTTTGAAATTTTTTTTTATATAATATCTCTATTTTTTGGAAAAGCCTTCCCTTACGGTTAAAAATATCCGTGTTCCTCTAATTTTTTAATTTATTTTTTTTACAAACTTTTTTAATTTGGTACGGTTTAATTTGTGGATCAATGCCTATTTCTGCCATAAAGTTTTTTTCCCAAAATTTTAAAAGGTTCTTATAAAAATTTTCTTGGGTTTTCAAAGACTATTGCTTATTTGTTGGATTTTTATCCTTAACCTAATTTCCATGATAACACTATTTTGTTTCCAAATGGTTTTGGTAATTTTTAAATATAGTTTTAATTTCCATTAACCATAGCATTAATTCCCTTGAAATTCTTATTTTGTTTTCCATATGAATCTTGTTGTTATTTTTTCTAGGTCATTAAAATAGTTTTTGAATCTGATTGGTATAGCCAAATAAATAATTATTTAGGTAAATATTGTCATCTTTATTATATTTTTTGCCCTATCCAAACATTTAATATTTTTCCAATTGGTTGATCAGACAATTTATGAAAAGTGGTTTAATTTTGCTCATAAAGTTTCTGATTTTCCTTGGCAATAGATTCTAAATGTTTTATATTATCATAGTTACTTTTAAATGGAATTTCTTTTAACTCTGACTGTTGGATTTTTTATATATATAAGAATGTGAACTTATTGGTTTTTTATAACCAGCAACTTTCAAAGTTGTGCTATTTCAATAACTTTTTAGTAGAATCTTTGGGGTTCCTAATATACATATGTGGCAAAGGTGAAATTTTGGTTTCCTCAGCCTTCTTTTCCTTTAATCTCTTTCTCGCTCTTTTTCGTAGCATTTCTAATCAATATTAAATAGTAATTTGATGTGGGCAACCTTGTTTCCTGACTTATTGGAAAGGGGGCTCCATTAATATGATGCTTACTATGGTTTAAAATAGATCCGCTTTATTTTAAGGAAAAGTCCATTTTTCCTATACCTCAAGGTTTTTTAATAGGAATGAATGTTGGATTTTCAAATGCTTTTTCTGCATCTATTGAGATGATAAGGTTTTTCTTAATTTGTTATTAAATGGCCAATTTAAGTAGTTTTCCTAAATTGAACCAGCCCGCATTCCTGGTATAAATCCTACTTGATCATAGTGTATTATCCGGGATGATTTTTGTAGTCTTTCAATTCATTTAAGATTTTAGCATCAATTTCATTAGGGAGATTGGTCTATAATTTTCTTTCTCTTTTTCATCTTACCTTTTAATTCAGTACCATGTTTGGTCATAGAAGGAATTTATAGGACTCCTTCATTCCCTATTTTATCAAATAATTTTATAGCACGGGGCCAATTTTTTTAAATGTTTAAAATTCACATGTAAATCCATCGGTCCTGGGGATTTTTTTCAGGGAGTTTTTAATTGCCTGTTCTATTTCTTTTTTCAAAATGGGATTTCAAGCAATTTATTCCTCCTCTTTAGTCTGGGAAGTTATATTTTTGGAGGTAGTCATCCATTTCACTTTAGGTTATCAAATTTATTGGCAAAAGTTGAGCAAAATAACTCCATTATTTTCTAATTTCCTCTTCATTGGTGGAAAGCCCTTTTCATTTTAAGACTACTAATTTCATTTTCCTCTCCTTTTTCTAACAATTTTCCAAAGGCTTATCTATTTTATTGGTTTTCAAGAACCAACCTTAGTTTTATTAATTAGTTCAAAGTTTTTTTACTTTTAATATTTTTAATTTCTCCTTTTAATTTTAAATTTCCAATTTAGTATTTGATTGGGGTTTTAATTTGGTCTTTTTTATTTTTTAGTTTAAGCCCAATTCATTAATTTTTCTTTTCTTTTTATTCAATAACCCTAGGGATATAAAATTCCCTCTTATTACCCTTTTGCATCCCACAAATTTTGGGGTATGACTCTTCATCAATTGTCATTATCTTATGAAATTATTAATTTATCTATAATTTGTTGCTTACCAATCATTCTTTGATGAGATTATTTGTTTCCAATTACTTTTTCCATTTACCCTAATTTTTATTGAATGTAGTTTTATTATCATGATCTGAAAAAAAGTACTTTTCCTTAGCCACCAAAAATACAGTTTACATGCTAAACTTATTATACTACAAAAATCTGTCATATTAAAAATCATTGGTTAAAACTGAAAGAAATTTTCTTATCTTGACTGAAAAAACTCAAAATCTTAACAGAAGTTTTACCTTCCGAGTGCCCGTTAATGCCTTTGATATTTTTCAAAGGCAGGGCCATTATCAGACCCTATGGCTTGGAAGACCAGGGGATTAATTCACTAGCATCTTTACCCCTGTGAGAGCCATTCCATTCTGTGTGGGAAGGCCCTTGCACCTTTTAGAGAAGTTATCTACAAAAACTAACAGGTGTTTGTACCCAGGTGTTGACTGCTGTATCTCAGTATAATCTGCCTCCCATCTCTCCCCCGGAATATGTCCCATAAGCCTGATTCCCACACAGGCTTCTTTAATTCTTTTACATTTACTAGGGTGCAGGTGTTACATCCATAAATATAACTTTTGATCAATTGGTTGACATCCTTTATGTAATATTTGCTCAAATAATGATGCATTTTCTTTTCACCCAAATAAGTGAAATTGTGCAAGTCCTTCACCAGCATTCTGCTTAATGCTTATGGAATAGAAATTTTGTCCTGTATGTACCACCAGAGACCCTCCCTCTTTCCTCCTCTCTGAGATGGGAAGGTATCTTCTGGAGGATAATATATAGGTATGGGGCGAGATGGGGATTGTCAGAGGCAGGGAAGAAGTGGGGGAGGAAGTGGCTGCTCACCCAGCCGCTGCATCCACAGCCTCATTTCCCACTGCTTCCATTGTCTCACCAGAGTGGTGACCTGGACAGTGGAGAATAGCAACAGAGAGGGGTAACCAGATAGAGTCTAGGAAGGAAAGTGTCTCTGCTTTATTCTTAATTTCCCTCTCAGCGGAGGTCAGCAGGCCCCTTTATAAAGAGAGGCATGGATATGAGCTGTTGCAAAAGCATGGCAACTGTCACTGAAAGTATTAGTCATTTTTCTTTCTGCTGTGCCTAGGGCCTACATTAAGGGATAAGCTCCACCTTCTGGGCAAAAGAGCCAGAGGTGAGGGGAGGAAACCACAGGGTAGAGAGGGAGGGAAAATCCATCACTGCTGCCCCAGAAACACGGGCACCCCACAACAAAACTGCTCCCATCTGTAAAAAGAATCAGGTCAGCGTTTTCCAGAGGGGTGTCAGAAAGGTCGGGCCTGGGACTGCTCAAGGAGCTGGAAGCAGTCATGCATGGGCAGGGTCAGAACCAGGATCTGGGAGCGAGGTGACAGGGCTCAAGGAGGACGATTTGGAGAAAGTGAGGCAAGGATAGTCGGGAAGCAGGGCCTGATAGTGGGTAATCCGGGCGTTAGAGAGCCACCGGTCAGGGGCGGACCTGAGCAGAGCCTCAGCAGAGGGATGGGCAGAGATAGAGAGAGACTGGCCCAAAGAAAGCTTGTCAGCCTCCTCCAGCAGGAGGGCGGTCACAGCCACAGCCCTAAGACAGGGGCCACCTAGCTGCCACAGAGTCCAAGCCTTAGAGAGATAAGCAACAGAGAGATGCCCGGGGAGAGCTAGGGCGGAGGCCTTGGTGAGGATGGTCCTGAGACGATCAAAGGCAGCTGTTCAGGAGAGCCCCAGACAAGGGGGCCCTGTCCCACTGTGGCAGAATAAAGCGGTTTTGCTATCTCAGCAAAGGAATGAATCCAAAAGTGGCAATAAACGGAATTAGTGGGCCTGCTTTTAGTAGTGGGGATGGAAATAGATAAGATAGCCTTGAAGACAGGGAGTGGTGGTGAGATTTGATAACAGCTGTGCTCAGGTGTTTTGAGTTTTTCTGGTGGCAATTAAAATGGAGATGGAGAGTGTCCAGGCAAAAGTAGATACCGGCTCAAACCCAGATAAGGAGGTAGAGGTGGGAGGGGATTATCTAGGGATATAACACCAGATAAGAGACCTGAGAAGGCAGAGCTGAGCCTTTTATCAGAAACCCTGTAACCTAAGGATTGAAAGAGTTGCAAAAGGGCATGGGTTGCCAGCAGGCAGAAGGATTCATCAGAGGCTGCAAGGAGAAGGTTATCTACACACTGGACCAGAGAGCAATAAGAATGTTGCCTGTGGAAGGGTTGGAGGTCCAGATGGAGAGCTTCACCAAACAGGGTAGGGGAGGTTTTAAAACTCTGTGGCAGCCTGGTCCAAGTGACTGCCCTGAGAATCCCCTTTTGGGGATCTATCCACTAGAAGAGAAAAGAGATTGACTAGCTGGTGCAATGGGGTATCAAAAAGAAAGCATCCTTTAGGTACAGAACAGTATATAAAGTGTGACTAGGAGGCAGCAAGCTGAGTAGGGTTTCTGGATTTGGAACCATGGGATGGATACTTTCAACCCATTTGTTAACTTCCCTAAGATCCTGAACTGGGTAGAAATCCATAGTCCCAGGTTGCTTGACTGGAAGCAAAGGGGACTGCAAGCTACAAAAATACCAGCATTTCTCAATAGGTTAATGTGAACAGAAATTCCCAGGAGGACTTCCCTTGGCACAGGGTACAGAGTGACAGATACAGGAGAGGCAGTGGCCAGAAGATGCACAACCACCAATGCATGATGAGCAGCCAGGTCTGGTGTGTTATTTTCTGCCCACACCTGAGGGAAATCTGCCTGCAGCTGAGAGAGAGAGAGGGAGGCAGCAGGAGCAGGTGACACAGGGGAAGCCACTAAGATATGTTCAAACTGAAGGGGTAGGATGATAAGATGATGCTTCAGACTGGGGGGATTTAGGGTCAGAGAAGCCTGGTCTTCAGAGAAGGAAATGGTTGCTGTGACAACCACGCTAGCACCCCAGACACCTTAGAATCAGCCAGAGTCAGGATAAGCAAAAGTCCTTAGTTTTTATTCTTGGTCTTTAGGGATAGAAGTGAAGGAGATCTTCCACAACCGCCTTCTTCTTCGTCTACCGCAAAAGTGACCCTGGCTCGTCTTACTCCATCCCTTAATCCCTCCTACAATCCTCTGTATACACCAATCATTGAGCCAGCACAGGATAGAGGGAAGGGCCGTTTTCCAAGCATATGCTAATAGAGTATTGTCCAATCAGTAATTAACCCTAAGTGCTTGAACTGACCTCAGTGCAAAGAATCAAGAGTTTCAGCCCTCTACAATTTGCCTGAAGTTTTCAAAGCAAGTCTCCACCAAGAAGGGGATATGGGCAGTCTGGCATGACTAGAAGGGAGTGGGTGACCCTACCATGCCCTAGATGGACTGTACATTCAGTATTCCAAGGGCAAGAAATAATTTTACCAGTAGCGCCTTGTATAGGGATGGATTTTGGATATACTGGATCCAGAGGTTTTGTTAGAGCAGAGTAAGTGGCTCCAGTATCAACCAGGAACTTGAAGCAGGTTGTGGTCCCTTTAAGAAACTGTATTTCCTATTAATCTGAGATTCCTTTCAGATTCCCAGGCCCTCGTGGCTGAGGCATATCCTCCCCAGACAAGTTGTCTTTCCAGGATGCCAGAGCCTTTGATCCAATTATAAATCCTGGTCAAAAAGCATCCCTTTGAATTCTAATAGGAGATCTGGGCTTGTTCCAGCCCCCCCTGGGTCTGATCCACCTTGGGTTCTCCCAGCCCCTGCTGGTTCTGATCTGCTCGTGTTTCCCAACCCCCACCATGACACTCCATATAATAGTTTCCATCAATGAAAGTCTTTGCAGATGGACCTTGGCAGCTCCCTTTGCTGCCAGGATCTTCTGTCCACTGAAAACTGCATTCTCAGGGGAAAAATCCATTTTCCTTAGATCTGCCCACTGGAATAATATTCTTCTCCACTGTTATCCTCTCTTTATCTTCATTTATTTCCCTAACCAGACTTTATACCTCTCTATAAAGGATTTCTAACCTTATTTCCAATCCTCATAATAAACTTCTTTTATCAATCTAGGTTTTGAGTCTGTAAATTCCTTTACAGAAAACCTCTGCGCCACCAGATGGGAGTCCCTAAAACTCCTTAACCTTGCGCTGAATCCCAAGGGGTTGTAGGGGAGCCAAACTTCTCCCTTTGGTTCCCTGAACCCCGAATCCACTACTGGGCTTATATCCCAAAGAGATCTTAAAGAAGGGAAAGGGACCTCTATATGCAAGAATGTTTGTGGCAGGTCTCTTGATAGTGGCCAGAAACTGGAAACTGAGTGGATGCCCATCAGCTGGAAAATGGCTGAATGAATTGTGGTATATGAATGTTATGGAATATTATTGTTCAGTAAGAAATGACCAACAGGATGATTTCAGAAAGGCCTGGAGAGACTTACACTAACTGGTGCTGAGTGAAATGAGCAGGACCAGGAGATCATTTTATACTTCAACAACAATACTATATGAGGATCAATTCTGATGGACATGGACATCCTCAGCAATGAGATGAACCAAATCAGTTCCAATGGAGCAGTAATGAACTGAACCAGCTACACCCAGCAAAAAATTCTGGGAGATGACTAAAAACCATTACATTGAATTCCCAATCCCTATATTTCTGCCCACCTACATTTTTTATTTCCTTCACAGGCTAATTGTACAATATTTCAGAATCCGATTCTTTTTGTACAGCAAAATAACAGTTTGGTCATGTATACTTATTTTGCATTTAATTTATACTTTAATATATTTAACATGTATTGGTCATCCTGCCATCTAGGGGAGAGGGTGGAGGGAAGTAGGGGAAAAATTGGAACAAAAGGTTTGGCAATGCTGTAAAATTACCCATGCATATAACTTGTAAATAAAAAGGTATTTTTAAAAATATGGCTAATGTGGAAATCTTTTGCAAGATTTCACATATAAAACTAATACATATAGTTTGCTTTCTCAGTGACTAGGTAGATGAGGGTTAGGAATGAAGAAGAGAATTTGGAACTAAAATTTTTAAAAGAGAAGAATGTAAAAAATAGTAAATCTAAAAAATACATTTTAGAAAATATCAAATAAATAAGAATTTGATTTCTGGAGTAGATGTCTTTTATCTATGAGAATTGGCCCTTCTCAACCTTAAGGGAATACTTCTGTGTGTTGACAGGGGGCAACCTGTTTGATTTTAGAATTTTTAATTCCAAATAGTATTTTTTGAGATTTTATTTAAACATTATTTTAACACATTTTACAAAATTTGGAATTCCAAATTTTTCTTTCTCTCCTCCTCTCTTTCTTAAATGATAAACAGTTTGATATGTTATAATTGTACAATTATGTAAAACACATTTACACATTAGTCGTGTTGTAAAAGAAGAAAGAGAACATAAAAAAAAAGCCCACAAAATAAAGTGAAAAAGTGTACTTCTATCTGTATTCAAAGTGCATAAGTTCTATGAATTTCAACATTTTTCATCATGAGATCTTTGGAATTGTATTCTTTGTTTTGCTAAAAATAGTTAAATCAAGCAGAGTTGATCATCACACAGTATTGCTGTTACTGTACAATGTTGTGGCTGTGTTCATTTCACTTTGCATCATTTCATGTAAATCTTGTCAGCTTTTTCTGAAATCTGGCTGCTCATCATTTTTTACAGCACACAAGTATTTCATTATATTAATATGCCCCAGTTTGTTCAACCATTTCCCAATTAATGGGCATTTTATCAATTTCCAAATTTTGTCCATCATCAAAAGAGTGGATATAAATATTTTTTGTACATGTGTTTTCTCTTTTTTATGATCTATTCATGGTAGACCTAGCAGTGTTACTGTTGATCAAAGGATATCCACAGTTGGATTGCCCTTCAAGCACAGTTCCAAATTGCTCTCCAGACTAGTTTGATCACTTCACAACTCCCACAATGCCTTAGTGTCTCAATTTTGCCACATCCTCTCCAATATTTATCACTTTCCTTTTCTGTTCATAGTAGCTAATTTGATAGGTATGCAGTTGTACCTCAGATTTATTTTGATTTCCATTACTCTAAATAGAAGTGATTTAGAGAACTTCTTCATATGACCATGGATAGCTCTGTTTTCTTTGTCTGAAAAACTGCCTCTTCTTATCCTTTGACCATGTATACTTTGGTGAATAACCAGTATTCTTATAGACTTGACCCAGTTCTTTATATATTAGAGAAATGAAGCCTTTATGAAAGGCCTTTACTTGCTGCAAAGACTATTTTCCAACTTACTGCTTTCCTTCTAAGGTGCATTGGCTTCACTTATGCAAAATCTTTTTAATTTGATATAATCAAAATTACCTACCTGACATTTTGCAGTGGTCTTTATCACTTGTTTGATCATGAATTCTTCCTTTCTTCATAGATCTAATGGGCGAACTATTCCATGCTCTCTTGATTTGCTCATGACATCACTCTTTATGTCTAAATCATATATCCATTTTTTACCTTACACTGGTATAAAGAGTAAGGTCTTGAGCTATACCTAGTTTCTGCCATGTTGTTTTCCAGTTTTTCCAGTAGCTGGACAAATAATGAGTTTTTATCCAAGAAGCTGGGGGCTTCAGATTTATCAAACTCTATGTTATTATGGTCACTTATTAACATGTCTTGTGTACTTACTCTTTTCCATTGATTCATCCCTCTATCTCTTAGTATCATAAAGTTTTGAAAATTGCTGCCTTGCAAGCAGTTTGGGATCTTGTTCCGAGATTTCCTCAAATTAATCAATTTGACACTTTCTTAATATATATCCTTGTTGAATATTTTCCTGCTATGGCTAAATCAATCTTTTGGTTAACTGTTGAAAAGCTTACAAGTATTTCATTTTGTTTCAATATTAAACATAAACTAGTCTGAATCAGGCTAAATTTGGAACATATCCATTAGAGGTTCCCCAGCAGAGGATAAATGACTATTTATTAGATATTTTTCTCAGATTTTACTTTTCAGGATAGATTGAATCATATAACACAATTACAGAATTTGAGAGTTAGACAATATTTCAGAAACCATTTAGTTCAACCCATACCTGAAAAAGAATCTGCATAACAGCATGACAACTAAATCTTTGATTAAACATCTCTAGTTAAAGGAAATTAGGTGGTACAGTGAATAGAGCACTGGGATCAGCATCAGGAAGACCTGAATTAAAATCCAGTCTCAGAAAATTCCTAGTTGTGAGTCTGTAAACAAATCACTTAATGTTAATTGTATATAGATAAGGGATCCACTGGAGAAAGAAACGGCAACTCATTCCAATATCTAAGAGAAATAACTTAATAACCAATGACTCAGAGAGTCTGAGTTAACTTCTTTTTGTAAAGATTTTAAAAATTCAGTTTCTGAAGTTTGAACTAACTTTCTCCTCTACCTAGTTTCCACCCAGCTAGGGCAGACATTGTATTCTGTTCAGGTTGGGGTGGGGCATAAATTCTTTGAAAAATTGCCCTAGGTTGGCAGGGATTTAGAAGGATAAGATATAAATAAAGTTCAGGTCCAGCTGTTCACTGAACAGCTGGACCTGAACTTTATTTAATATTATATAATTATTATATATATATATATTATCATATAATTATTATATAATTATCTGGTTAACTGCTGCCCTGGGAAACACCTGTCAAATAATATGTCAGAAAATAATATGTCTAAATGTAGGCATAGACATACACTTCATATCCCATACCAAAATATGATCAAAATGGATACATGATTTGGGCATAAAGGATGATACCATAAACAAATTAGGAGAACAAGGGATAATTTACCTATCAGATCTTTGGAGAAGGGATGAATTTATGACCACAGTGCATTCTTCCTCAGGGAAGGAATATGACTATCTTGAAGTTTTGGGAGTTGGAGGTGAGTGTAACAGGAAACTGAGGATATCTCTGATAATTCCAGACCCAATTTCAAAGGTCTGTTAATCATTAGGACTCTGGGAAGGAGAAAAAAAAAGTTTGCTCTTCTAGTAGAAATATTTGACCTCCTGAACCTCTACTTAACTTCTTAGAAGAAGCTAACTAATTAATGAACTGGAGATATTCTAAGGGGTCTATAAACTGGATAATCTCTATTTGTTGAGGAAGTCTGGGGTAAACCAAGTCTCCTTGGTTATTCTAGTTTAATGGATTACTTACCTCTAAACAAATGTCCTCTTTGTGAGGGAATTATATGGTTTCTTATAAAATCATTAACTAAGGTAGATTGAATATATGGCTTAGATTCAGTCTACCTGGTGAATTTGGGAAATAGAGTGCTCATATTGGATAAAGTAAAACAGTTGTAAAACTTGTCAAACTGAGCATCATAAAATTCAGGTCAAAATTTAACAAGTCCATGTTACTTCCAGGTATTAAGCAAGATAATGAGAATCTACCAGATTTGTAGGGGAGGGAGGCATTGTCATGATTTCTTATGGCTTGTGACTATATAATCTCCCCTGACTTCTGAAGGGGTGATCTCATTTTTCCTGGGGAACCCCAGTTTATTGGATGTCTGGTTTTCATGAGATTCCTGAATAAGCTTCTATTCTTCACTTTGAGAGACTTCTGAGAAGTCATTTTGACTTAGCATTTGCCATACCACACAGAAGGATGGTGAGACTGTGGACCAGCTGGCATTAGAAGAGAGAAAGCACAGAAGGTAGCATGCAATGCCTGCTGCCCATTCCAGGGGAGGATATAGGAATGAGGGGCAGAATCCTATGTAGTTTGGATGCTAGTTCTAGCTTTAAACGGAAGAAGGAAGCAGAGAATGAGCAGGAAGAAGATAAGCAAGGAGAGGAGAGAAAGAAAAAAGATGGAGGGAGAGAATAGAGATGGAGAAAAACATCTTGTTCTTCAAAATAGCCCAACTTTGTTCCTTAGATGCCTCCAGATCAGGTTCTAAGACTCCTGGTCTACCTTCTTCCTTGGGCCCTCCCTTTCCTCTGGCTTCATCTTTGTTAGCCTTCCCCTTGGTACTCCCCCATTTCCTAGCAAATTGAGCATCACTGGTTCTGGGGAATAAACCTTGGATGATTGCCAGGGCAGTCTAGTCATTTTCTGTATGCCAGCAAGTCTAAAGAATAAGTTCCAGTTACTTGAACTACTGTCTCGTGAAGATAAGCTGAACACAAGTTAAAAGTATACTTAGTTTGAATGACTTACTTATTTTCATCTTGACAACAATGGAAGACAATCGCAAAAGAATAATAATAAAACATACTATCCACCTTCATAGAAAAACTCATACTGGCTGAATTCAGGGTGAAACATGGTATTTATCTCTTTATTGCTTTTTTTCTTTCATTTGAGTCTTCTTGTATAAAATGACGAATATGGAAGTCTTACATAATTGCACATGTATAAACTATATCTGACTGCTTACAATCTTGGGGAGGGGAGAGAAGGAAAAGAGGGACAGAATTTGGAACTTAAACCTTTAAATAAGAATAGGAAAAAAAGACTTCTGAGGTGGAGCCAAGATGGTGGAATAAAATCAGGGAGCTGCTCCAGTTCTCCCAGTTTCCCTGGAAAATCCCATGAAACCAAGCCTCTGAACAGAGTCTGATGGAATGAACCTACTTTCCAGCTCAACACAGACTGAAAAAAAGTTCAAAAAAAGTCAGTCTCATTGGGGTGAAAAGTGTGTTCAGACCAGTTCAGATAGACTGTGGGAAAGTTTGGTGAGAGGATCTTAATCACAGCAAATCACACTGAAGGCGCTCTGCCCTGCCTCAATCTAAGAACAAATCAGTGGGGCAGCTTCCAGTCCCAGCTCAGAAGGCAAACTCTGTGAAACTAGGCTGTTTCCTGAACAGAGCAGTCAAAGTTCCCTCTGCAAACAGAGACCTTTGTGCTCAAAACCAAGGCTCAGAGTTGCACAGAAAGGTTGGGACAGAGCTCCTTATTTCTGAGAAGCCTAGAGAATTTTTTAAATAATAAGGGAAAAAAACCATGTAAAAAATACCCTAAATATAGAAATCGAAAAGATAATGTGCTCAGTATTGGTGAAATTCTCTGAAAAGAGCAGTATCATTAAATAAAAGGAAATATATTTAGAGGAAAATTTCAAAACAATCATTATTATGAGCATGTAGAAGGTCAAAATGAGGATCCAAGAACACCAGTTCACCCAATCTTTCTTGAGAATAAATCCTGCCAAACAAAGGATAGACACTTCTTAGAAATTGGTCCAAGGTAGATTATATAGTTTCCCTTCCCAGATCGCTCCTCTAAGGAGGGAAAACACTTGTCTCTTCTGCCATCCCCAGTCATCACCCTGAACTCACTCTCTCTACCATCTCTACATTACCTGACACACTGAATTATACACAACCTATTCCATCCTCAGGAGCCTTTCCCTCCCACCCCAAATTCCTCAGGACATCTCTGGGCCACATGCTTCTGTGGAAAGCTGAAGAGAGTCACAGTCACAGCTGTCTTTAAAAGGGGAAAATGGATACCTGGGGTCAATCCAAAGACTGGAGTAAGAACAGAATGCGCACAGGGAGTTGACACCCCCTGAGATTGTTATTAGGACTGCCCTTTAATATTGTCCAATTACTCTCCCCCTCCCCATCCCTGCTCCCACGTCACTATTACCTGGACAACTGTGCTTTGTCCACAAATAACAAATACAAACACACACTTCCATTGAATAAGTCACTGACAGGATCCCATGCATGTGCCACATAAAAGCGTTTTTCTTTAGTCTTTCTGCAAGAGAACAACAAAGGTCAAGGGCATAACCACTCAAATGCTCAAAATTACCCTCTGGAATGTCAGCTTTGGCTAAAGGAGCTCCCCAAAAACTGGGAGTAGGAGCCTTCTCCAACTAAATCTGTTGCACAGAAGACTGCTGGCCCAGCTCTCCCACTGAAGACACAGAAGTGGAGAGACATGAATTGAGATTCTTTAGACCCTTAAAAGGTAGCTCATCACCACTTTTCTGCACCCATGTCTTCTCATACAGGAAATATCCTAGGTAAGAAAAGAGGCCAGTAGCCTCAGGGATAGAAGGTGTTATTGTTATTGGGAGTTCTAGGGATCCAGACACAATTCCTTAGCTCCAGTCTCAGACCTCTGAGGAAAGAAGGTTTTTCAGTCTCTGAATACATACATACATACATACACACACACACACACATATATATATGTATGTATATATAATATAGTCCCACAACTTCTCTATCTGTACTAGCTTATAGGTAAAGCTCCCCAGAAAACCCCCAAATGTGTTGATTACAGGGATTACTGGTACTATTATTGGCTTAAATTAGTTGGGGAAGTGGAGGCAACCAGTGCTCATATCCCTCTCAAAATTGGCCTTTAGTTCTCTGCCTTATAATAAAATATTGAAATAATAAAAATTATACTTACGTCTCATTTCGAAAAACATGAATGAACAATATATATGTGATATTATCCAAAAGCCAGTGATGTTCCTTATCATATTTGCCACCTGAGGATCCATTGGTTTTGTCTCTTCCTCACCTGAAAGACACCATGTAACTCAGGAGTATCTGCCTCACATACTCTGTCCTAGCACAGGTAAAGGCATTACATATTAGTTTTTGGAATCTCCTTCCCAAACAGGTCAATTATAGGGACATCCTTCTCCAGGAGAGGGGAATTGATGGCCCTGCTTAGGGAGAAGGATGAACATCTGACTGAACATAGGGAAAACAGGGCCATGGTCATAACTACGAGTTTCCCAACCACTAGCCCCATCCCTAGGTCTCTCAGTATCCACTGCTCCCTCTTCCATTCCTTGCAAACATTCCTTGTCCACATTCATTCTTTCATTCATTTATTTATTTGATTATTTTTGCTGAAGCAGTTGGGGTTGAGACTTGTTCTCTGAGGTCAGATTTGAACGCAGGTTCTTCTGACTTCAGGGGTGGTACTCTATCCACTGAGTCATCTAGCTGCTCCAGAGCATATATATTAAGAATAAAGTTAGACTTCAGAGGGGGCTACAAGGAGTGCATTAGTTATGATGACGTATTTCTTTCTATACTCTACAGTCAGTCAAGCACTTAGATAATAACCATTTATTATCTTCTTTGTGCTAGACGTTGTGCTAAGAGTAGAGGATAAAAAAAAAAGTGAAAGACAATTTCTGCTCTAAAGGACCTTACAGGCTAAAGGGATGATAACTTACAAACAGCTATGTACAAATATGCTATATTGAAGATAATAAGAAAGTCCTCTGTTCATTTATTTCTTCTTTCCTTCATTTTTCCTTCCATCATTTCCTTTATCTCTCCTTTTCTTCCTTCTTCCCTTTTGTCTTTTTTCCTTCCTTTCTTCCTTCTTTTTTCCTTCATTCCTTTGGTTTTCCTTCCTCTCCTTCCTTCCTTCCCTTTCATTCATTCGCCTCTCTCCTTTCCTCCCTCTGTTCATTTATACATTCCTTCCTTCCTTCCTTCATTCTCCTTCTTCCTTTTCTTCCTTCTTTCTTTCATTCCCTTATACTTAACACAGTGCTTGGCAAATATGAGGGACTTAATAAATATTTATTGAATTAAATTATTTTCAATTGCACCTCAGCAATAATGCTCTATGGTATGTGCTGTTATTAACTCCATTTTACATATGAACAAACTGAGGCTGAGAGTAAGGGAATGACATAGGATCACATAATTAGCAAATTGATGAGAAAGTGAACTCAGATTTTTGTTATTTCAACTTTGAGCATTTACTACGGCACTCAGCTCCTTCTAAACAAGGCTATATTCAGAATCTCAGGATTCAAAATCTTGTCTCACCAGAAATCAGAACAAATTTATTTCCCCATTCTCATGTGATATATTAAAAGTTCAAGAAATATAATTCTTGGGTAATTAATTATATTATTAATTGTGGCTAGGAAAAATTAATAAAAGAATAGTCATTTGATTGCTTCTTGTAAGCCAAAAACGGACCATGGCAGCCCACTGACACATATACCCTTGGTAAAGTGAATATTCCATGTAGATGGCAATCAACTTTGAGTAACAACTAATGAGAAAAATGAAAATTATAATGGGAAATGGAGTTATTCTAATGAGTGGTGATTTTAATCATGTCCCTCTTACTCCCAAATTTTCCCTAGTGTGGCCCATCAAGACAAATTATCAATGTCCATCTGTGTTAAATTCAATTTTATTATTAGAGCTATTTTTCATGAACTAATTTGATCTAGTAGAGAATGAGGAAATAGGAAAGGGAAAAAAAAATCCTGGATCTGCCCAACTGTAAGTGGAGCCATAATCATTTCTCTTGTTGGATTCATAAAATAATAGAATCAATCACAAACATGTAAGCCTTCTAGATCATATAGACTCTAGAGATCATCTCCAATTATCTGAAGTCTAAGAAGAAGCAATATGACTCCATATGAGTTACTGAAGACAAGGAGAGAAAGAAGATTCAAAGAAAACAAACCAAGAAGAATTGCTGGGATTTGTTAGGTAGTAAGATTTTGGGGAAGAAAAAAACCAGAATCTCCCAACTTTCTTAGCTCTCAGTGATTCTCTTACTCAATTCTTAGTTAGGCCCTGGAAAACAAATAAATAAACAAAAAGTAATGATATATCTGATCCTGCTCTGAATAAGAAGACAGTGGTGGAAATCTCCTAGGATAAGTAGTTTAAATCATGTCAAGAATTCTGACATATGAAGTTTTGTCATTTTTCCACACAGGAAAACATTCAGAACTAACATGGTAATGAGAAAAGTTTCCATGAGTCTTTCAGTCTTTCCATGAATTTCAGGAAGGAGATAGAAAGGCAGACACTGACTCTGACAGAGGTGGGGAGATGGTGTTGAGCATGGCACCAGGGCGGCAAAGGTCTGCATCAACCCTGGGTAGATAGGACGGCAGCATCGAAAATAGAAGATAACTCTTATCATTCATGGATGTCCTCCTTATCCCGAGCCATGAATCCAGGTGGCTGAAGATAAGCCTTTCTTCTCTTCCCACTGTCCATTCCCTTGTTCTGTTTTGTCCTTTTGGACAGAAACTTAAATCCAAAGTTTGCTATTACATTTAAACTGTTTGCTAATGGTTAAATTTATTTTTTTTAATTTAATTTCTCTAGATAAAAAATGTCAATCCCTATTGTGCCCTTGATTTGAAACTACCCCAAGGGGCAAGGATTATAAGCTTCCCTGGTCATCAGATTGACATTTTAGGATTGGAACTGTGGGGCTGGAGCTTTAGGCCAAGACGTTTTCTTCTGGTGTTGGGGGCCAGGGAAGGAAGAGCTGGACTGTGACCAGTGTTTCCCTCAACTTGAGGCATATGAAGGGGCATCGAGGTGGTGCAGTGGATGGAGCACCAGGAAGACCTGAGTTCAAATTTGGCCTCAGACACTTACCACTTCCTAGCTGTGTGACCCTGGATAAGTCACTTAACCCCAATTGCCTCAGCCAAAAAGAAAAAAAAAGAAAAATTGAGACATATGGAGATCAAGACTAGAGTGGTTGGACCTGGCAACTATTGAAAACCCCATTTGTTGCTGAAATGAAAAGAAGGTAGCTCTCTCCCATTGTGCTTCCCATACATTTCCTAAGATCCTGAATGAAATGGCCTTTAATCTCATTCAATACCTGAAAGTGTGTGATCAGATGGGAGCTGGGGGTAAAGGGTGCCATGTAGAAGCATATTATTTTTTTCTCTTCATTTGTATAGTTGTAGTTAACTATATGACCAGAATATGCTGAGTGTCCTTTGAATATGGGAAGTAAATTTAATTGATAGATAAAAGAAATCCTAAGAAATCCTAAATCTTAACATGTATTTTAAAAACAAAAGCTACTATTAAAAATTTCAGTGCCTCATCTGAGTCCCCTTAATGCCCTATTTCTGAAGTGCTGTCAACTTACAAATTTCTTCAGCCTTATTTTGGTCATTAAAGACATGACCAGAGTTCGTATTTTGAATGTATTTGGAAGTATCTGATATTGTGTGGCTTTGGGTCTCACAAAAAGAAGAATTTAATAATCATTTTCTCATAAGCTTTTTGCATAACAATTTGAAAATTGCAAAATATTTTACAGACCTCATTCCAAGTGAATCTTTTTTGAAACAGACATTGATTGAAGTTTTTTAAAAATATTTTATGTTGGAAATTCGTTACACTCCAAATATTTATGGGTTCTGTAACTCCAAAACAGGTTCATAGGCTTGATGTAATATTGATCTGAGGGAAAGCAAGAAGAGGTCAGACAAAGACCTATGTACTCTCTGCCATCCTGACTCTGTTCCCCTCAAGTAAATAATAAAACAGTCTGTGTTGAAGGTTGAAGATATCTTATAATCTCCATTTAAAAATTGAATTCACTAATCATCAAAGACTTTAAGGTCTTTCCCCCATACTCCCAGAGTTTGAGTCACCAGCAGGATATGAGCCCATGTTTTCTGAATTCCAATTTTCTATTCACCACCTCATGTGTTCTCTACTCATGGATATTCCCTACCTCTGCCCCAAATTCACACACACACTCTCCTCTCCTAGCAGACTCCATGGACTTCCCAGGGAGTCCTCTCTCAAGTCATCAGGCTTTCTGGTCAATTTCCTTCAATAAAATATTGGGAAAAAGGTAAATGAGGGAATGGGAAATCATACCATTGGGAGTCACAAAGATGAATGTGAATTTGGAGATTATCAAATCCAACATCTCCCTCCCCTCCCTAAACACTCACACCTGGAATGCCATCCCACTCCACATTCACCCAATCCACATCATTTTGTCATAGAAAAAACAGTCAAAAGACAGAGGCGGCTTACAGAAGGTCACACGTGATATTTGTGACATTGCCTACCTTGGCATCCAGAGGAGATCTCCTACAGCATGGCTATATTCAGTGTTCTATCTAAAAGTGAAAATTCAAATAACATATTAAATCAACTCAATATTGTGAAATGCCAGAAGCCTATTGGGTAACAGTGGGTCAGATGACAAGCTTTGGTTACTGTCACCAAGTAGGTGGAGCTCTAGAACTGTATCTGGAAGCATAAAATATGAAAGATATCTGCAGATTTACTCTGAACTGGAAGCCGTCTTATAAAAAAGATGATGTGCAGGAGTAAAAAGCTATTGTGAAGGGAAAAGTGAGGTTCAAGATAAAGTACAGTGGTTCTACAAGGCAGCATTAGGGACAGTCTCTGAAGAAACCTTTAATTGGTGGTATCTGGTGCCATAAGTTATTCTTCAGTCTATTCATTGTGGAGCTTTCCATCCTGTTTGTGCTCAGTGATAAATAAAGTGGCCTCTGCTTTATGAATGGCTATAATTAATTGGAGCTGAAGGAATAAACAGCATAGAAACCAGATCACAGGATCACAGGAGGGTGAGGGAAGAAGGGGAAGACACTCACTCATTGAAAAGGTGAGCTGCTCATCCAAAGCATTCATTTTCAAGAAAACAAACATGTATTAGGTGCTTTCTATAGGAAGGGCTTTGTTTTCAGCAATGGGAGACATAGTAGAGGGGAAGGGACAGAGAGACACACAGAGAAGGGGAGACAGACAGACAAACAGCCAGAGACAGAAAGAGACAGAGACCTAGTAAGAGGAAGAGACACAGAGAGAAACATAGACAAGTAGATTCAAAGACCCAGACAGACAGAGACAAAGAGAAATAAAGACAGAGATAGAAAAGTATGGTTACAATATGTTAAGTAGATAGGGGAGGTCAAGCAATGAAATGACAGACTATGGAGAGAGGAATCTCTTCTAATCAGTGGAATCAGGAAAGGTTTCTTGGAAGCAGAAATGACTGAGCTGGGTATTAGGAAGATAAGGAATGACAAATGATCATTCTCAGGCTACAATAATGCAAACTATACCTTTACTCAGTCTCATTAAATGATGCAGGAATCAAGGACTTTACAAACCTTAAAGTGCTATTTAAACACTAGCTATTAGAAGGGGCAAGATGTTGTAGTGAATAGATATAATGTTGGACCTGGAGTCAGGAAGACCTGGAAAGCAATTTGGGAACACAAATTTGGCTTAGGAAAATCACATCATATACCCTAATAAGCTTGAGATAGATATGTGATTTAACTATCAAAGAGCATGTCATTAAAAGTGCTTATAAGATGTCTTTCACAGTTATAGTTGGGAGAGGGAAAGAGAGAGAGGGAAAGAGAGAGAAAGAGAGGGAGGAGAGAGAGGAAGGGAGAGAAGAAAGGAGAGAGAGAGAGAGAGAGAGAGAGAGAGAACAATAGTCAGAGAAAATTACACTGATCACCAAAGAAAAGATAAATAATCTTTGTATTTGGCATTGTGTTATGTGAATAAAATGAACATCACAAGGATTTAAAAAAAAAAGAAACTGTCAACTGGGAAGAATGAACATCATGTTATCTCTTTTCTAAGCATATGATAGCCAATATGTATAGGGAACCAATAGAAGTATAAGAGACTAAGAGCCATTCCCTAAGAGATAATTGGTCAACGAATATGAGCAAAAGAGTAGTAAATGACTAAATACTGTAAAAATTTGCACCAGATCAAATTTCCCCTAGTAAATTGGCAAAGATGACAAAAGTTAGGAGAATTCAGTATTGCAGTAGTTGTGTGAAGAGATAGTCACACCGAGGAACTGGTGGGGGATGTACAAATTGGTGTAAGTATTCTGGGAAATAATTTGAAATAATGTTAAGAAAATGACTAAAATGTCTATAGCTTTAATAGAGATTCCACTGCTAGGGAAAATGCCCATAATGAAAACAAAGACAGAAATATAATACACCAAGATATTTATGGCAGCATTTTGTAGGAGAAAAGAATGGGAAATAAAGTAGATGCCAATTGATTGTGGATTGGCTAAAAAATTGTTACACATGAATATACTGGAATATTACTCTGTTTTTTAAGAGTATATAGGAAGAATATAGAGAAGCATCAGAAGACATAGAGATTGATGCAAAAGGAATTAAGGTGAACTGAAAAAGTATATATACAATGAATAAAGTAATATAAAAAGAAAACAACAATACATAATCCTTGTTTAATTTTTTTGATGTAAATTGGTCTAAAAGAAGAGATAATGTATTTCTAAAAGTGCAGGGCATTGCATCTGTTGGGAAATTTGGTTAATTTGCTGCTTAGTTTTCCTGTGCTGTGTTTTTTTTCTTTCTCTTATTATTTGTTACAGAGAATACTTGTTAGGCAGGAGAAAGAGATGAAATGGGAAATTAAGGTGATGTAAAATCAAAATTAAATATAAAAAATCAATGGCAAAATTTGATTATTATATGCCTTAGACATTTAAATATATTTTCTCTTTCTTCAAGTGGTTCATAGATCCTATTGCTTTGCTGTATTTATTGAAAAATTCTAGGCCATATTATTTTTTGTTTTATGGGATTCAAGTTTTCATTTGTTTTACATCTCTTGGGGAAGCCTATGATGCTTAAGTTGTCTTTGCACAACAGGTCCATTAGGTTACAGTACAGTTAATAAAGTTGTAGAGATGGATTCCAGAATATATAACAGCAGTGTTCAATTAAGTAATTAAAAGTCTGTCGTGTTAAAAAATAAATTAATTTCTTCACTACCTGGGTCAGTAGATAGACATTATTTAGAATCGTAGTTAGGGCTGATGTGAAGACAAGCCCCCTTTCATCTAGAGCTATCCCAGAATTGGGATGGGCTGACTCAAGGAGTAATTGAAGCAATTGAAGTCATCAAAGAGGCTGGCTGGCTGCTTGTCAGGCACAGTGGAATTTGTATTTCTTTTTCAAAGACAGATTGTCTCTTATCACAGAATTACATAATATTAGAGTGAGCAAGGCTCTAAGACACCACCTAGTGGACCTATGCATAGAAAACCATTCTTACTACCGAATATCCAGTAGGCTTTTCTTTAATGATCTTTTGCAATGGTTCTGTAAGGCAGCTCATTCCACTGATGGACAGTTTGAAATTTTGAGAAGTTTTCTCTAGCATCAAGCTGAAATTTGCCTCTTTGTAGCATTCACTGCCTTTTCCCTAGTACTATACCATGTGGTCAGATAGAATAAGCCTAATCTTATTGAGGTCTCTTCTAAATCTGGCATTCTGTTATTCAAGAACAATAATACTAACAACTGATTAGGATAATAATTTAATTTTTTAAAAAATAATGCATTAAAATTTTTATTGCTACTTGTTTAAATTCTCATGATATTCTAACTACACAGAATGAATGTTTTCAAAACTTAAGAATCTAGTGGAAGACATCAGAACCATGTGGGAATAAGATAAAGTATATATAATTCCCATCATCCTCTCTGTTATCAAAGGTGTCCTAAAGATACCTTCAGTGAGCCTACCAAAAATACAGCTTACATGCCAATGCTTCTATTACACTACAAAGATCAGTCATATTAATCATCTGTGTAATAACTGAAAGAAATTTGGTTTGCCTTTAGCCTAGGGTGTTAGATGAGAGATCTAAGTGCAGGTACTGAGTAAAGGTGATGAAGAATCAAGTGGGTAATTCAAAAGATCTTCAAAGACCACCAGACTGCAGGGATAAATCAAGTCAGGTTTCAGAGTGCATTTGGTGACCAATGTCAACAATCATCTCAGAGTACTATGTCCCTGAGGAAAACAAGAGACCTGCAATTCCTCAGGATATATCCCAAGACCTGTTCAGAGCCCTGGTTCTTTTTGCTGAGAAGAATGAAGGGTGGACAAGAGAGTGATCAAAAGAAACAGAGATTTAACGTGGAGTTATAGGTACTGAGGCAAATTCCCTGGGGGTGGAAAGGATAGGGCTATGATGTATGTGTAAATTATAAGTAACGTCTAGGATATAATTACTTCTATGCATTGCTGATACAAAATGGAAATATTATTTTCTGATATTAACTGATATTAACAATTTCCTTGAGGTAAGGGAGAGAAGTGCAGTCTTCTCTTCCGTTTGGGAAACTTCCCTAGGGAAACATGTCTACCATGAAGCACTGGGGTTGGAAGCATGGTGAGGTTGTGGACTAGCTGGTACTAGAAGAAGAAATGACAGAAAGGGAAGCAACACCCTTCCATCCCAGGGAAGGATGTGGGAATAAGGGACCTTGTCCTGGTTGTTAGGTGCGAGTTCTAGCTTTAGACAAAAGAAGGAAGGAAAGAGTGAGCAGGAAGAAGAGAAGAAAATTGGTAGAATGACAGAAAGTTTTTTTAAAAAGGAGGTAAAGAGTAGGAATAAGGAACAAAAGGGATTGTGATATTATTTTTATCATAGTCCACACCGTCTTCCTTAGATAACTTCAGGTCATGTGCTGAGTCTCCTGAGTCATCCTTCTTTTCCTTATTTCATTTTTGGTTGCCTCCCCTTCTGACCATTCACCCATTCCCTCCCAAGTGGAGCATCAGTGACTCTGAAGGTAAAGCTCTAGATGACCCTAAACTTTTTCTCCAGGGCAATCTGGCCATTTTAGCCAATAAAGTCAATCAAGGGGACAAGCTCTAGTTACCTGAATTCCTCTCTTGTGGAGATAAACTGACTATGGATTAAAATCATCTTTAGTTCAGGCAGCACAAGGATTCTGCTTTCAATATTGGTGAAATTTGTAGAATCAGTATCATAAGAAAGAAGGAAAATATCTAGGAAGAATTTCTCAATTATTCCTAAAAGGGTGATAAAGATCACCATGAGACTCCAAGCAAGTCAGTCAATCCAATCCTCCTTGAGAATAATTCCTGCAGAGTAGACCATGTCTTATTACCTCTCAGAGAGTACTTCAACATAAACTATTTAATTTCCTTTTCCAGTTTCCCTTCCTTCTATAGGATGTCTGAAACCACATGTCTATTCTTCCACCTCCAGTCACAGATTAAAGTTGTCTTTCTGTATCACACCTGGATTAACTGATACACCAAATTATACACAACCTTATCCATCCTTAGGAACCCTCCCTCTCTCTACCACCAAATTCCTCATGAGATATCTAGCACAGTATCCAGGTGACAGTGAAATCCACAGGAGAAGAGAAATCCAAATGCTGCTATGGTAACCTAGGATGAGTCACACCTGCCTTTGAAAGGGAAAAAGAGATACTTGGGGTAAGGATTGTTTAGATATTGAAGTGAGGATAGAATGAGGATGGGTAGTTGATACCCACTGAGTATTTCATGAGGAATTCCCTTCAATATTATCGACTCCCCCTTCCCCAATTCTGGCCCCCAGATCCCCATTACCTTGGCAATTATATATTGTCCATAATTAACAAATATAAAGACTCACTTCAGTAGAATAAGTCACTGCCAGGATCTTGATCAACTGACACCAAAAAGTATATTTCTGAAGATCTGCAAGAGGTCACCAAGGATCAAGGACATAACCATACAGATTCTTTCTCCAACCCTCTGGACCACCTCCCTCCCTTCCTTCCTTCCTTCCTCCCTCCCTCCCTTCCTTCCTCCCTTCCTCCCTTTCTTCTTTCCTCTCTCCCTCCCTTCCTTCTTTGCTTCCTCTCTCCCTTCCTCCCTTCCTTCCTTCCTCCCTCTCTCCCTTCTTCCCTCCCTCTCTTCCCTGCTTCCTTCCTCCCTTCCCTGCTTCCTTCCTCCCTTCTTTCTTCTCTCCCTTCCTTCCTTCCTTCTCTCCTTCCTTCCTTCTCTCCTTCCTTACTTTCTTCCTTATTTCCTTGACATTTGCTATGAAGAAAATGGTTAGCAAACTCTAAGCTGTCACAGCAATGGAAATGATCTCAGAGTCTCTCCTGGACTCATCATTCCCATTGATCATTGTCCTTTGTAAGTTACCACTGCATTTAAAAGTCAATGGGTCGGGGCAGCTAGGTGGTACAGTGGATAAAGCATCAACCCTGAAGTCAGGAGTACCTGGGTTCAAATCGGGCCTCCAACACTTAACACTTCTCAGCTGTGCAACCCTGGGCAAGGCACTTAATCCCAATTGCTTCAAAAAAAAGTCAATGGGTCCAAACATAAACTGATGACCATCATCCCTGACCAGCTCTAGACCTCATATGATTTAGAAAGGAGAATGAGAAGTATCAGAGCCCAAATATATTACACACACACACACACACACACACACACCTTGAGATGTATCAGAGCCCAAATAGATCAGTATATCTTACACACACACACACCACACACACACACACACACACACACACACACACACACATACCCTTGTGCTAGTGTAAAATATTAAAGGAATCAAAAGCACCTGCTGAGACCAACCTCTTGGCTCTCTTGGTTTGGCCTCTATTCTTATTTCAAGAAGGCTTTGTCTTCCCTACACACATGTTAAGTACGGGAGAGTAACTGCTGTCTCAATCTAGGAGAAGACTTGCTGGTCTATCAAAAGGGGGACATGCTCAGAAGAGCCTCAAAAGCATCTTCCTACTTCCTTTCTCCTCCCTCTAAAGGGAGGAATCACTGGCTGCCAGTTTCTTTATTCACACTCTCTCTTCATGGATTAACTTGAGAAGGAAGGAAAGAGCACCCTTGCTTTTTGTAAAGTGCTCCTGAAAAAAAAGAGTATAGAGAAAACTAGAACCTGGACTAGTTAAACCTCGGGCACAAAAAAGTCATAGCAAAGAATAGTTCTTGCTTTAATATAAAAGCTACTGGTGATAGCCACATAGGGGTGAGTAGGGAATGCTAGAAATTTAAAAAAAAAAACATAAAGTGAGGTGGTGAAAAGCAATAAGAATAGATGGATTTGAAAAGTTTGTCCTAAGGGATATCACTAGAAATGAATCTTAATGGATACAAAAAGCTCTAAGACTAGAAGATTAGGAGTTCAGGAGGGAAAGAGTAGTTACAGGTTTGGAGAGAAGGTAACGAGTTACATTTCAGACAAACCAAGTTTGAGATACATCCAAGTTATCTATGTGAAAACGTACTTTAGGTAAGTTTTGGTAATCTCTGGAGCCTGAATTTAGGAAAAAAAATCAAGGCTAGGTATATAAATTTGAGAATACTCTGCAAAGAGAGGCTAATTGAGCACAGTGGATTTGATGAAATCATGCAGAAAGAGGTGGCAGAAAGAGAAGAAATTACAAGTTCAATTTAAATCTATCTGGGACTCACAACTTATTAGATGAACTTTCCTTATCTGCAAAAGGAGGATAATAAGGTTTGTACTAATTAATCAAAAGGTTATTTTGGGAAAAATGCTTTGGAACCTTGAAACCCTGTAGAAATCTAAGACATTAGCTTTCATATTATCATTATTTCAGATTAGAGCTCGGAAATCTGCAAGATTCTACACAATCATGAGAAAAAGTTCATAAGTACTTATGATAGTGAGAATTTGACTTGTGGACACCCCAAATGAACCTTGCCTTTTAAAAGCATTAATTAACATGGTGACATTGCCCCCAAGTGGCAGTACTGAGGAAGCACCTAGTAATTGGTTGGTTAACTGGAACCAAATATATAGCATTCAGAAAATCAGTGAGAATTACATGGTCTTTGAGCTAGACGTGACCTTTGAGATCATCTACTTCAATACATATAGAGTCAGTGAATGGCATTTCTAGGACTTGGGCCCAGATGTTTTGTCTCCTCCTTTATTTAGTCATTACACCATACTACTTTTGTGGGAAGAGGTTTACATATTTAATTTATTAGGCATTATAGAGTATAGATTCTAGGGACAAGCAAAACAGAGAGATGCAGGATTCTTGGATTAGTAAGAAGGCAGATGAGATTCAATTTTATGCTGACAGCAACAACCCAAAGTGCTTTGCCACCACAAAGGAAGCCATTAGAAACATTTTTGTCTGTGTGGTTCCTTTCCCTTTTATATGATCTCTTTGGGATACAGAGTAAGTAGTGGTATTGCTGGATCAAAGGTATATGCACAATTTAGGGATATTTCCAAATTGCTTTCCAGAATGACTGAATCAGTTCACAATTCCACCAACAATGCATTAGTGTTTCGCAAACTGGTTTATATTGAAGGCTCATAAGTCATCAAAATCATAGTAGGACATGTTTATCCCTGGTTTCTGAAAGAGATTATCTCCCTTACGACTGGAGAAACTACCTCAGTGCCACCATTCTACCTCCAGCACTGTCTACCTCTTCTAACCTCCCCTTTACACTTGCTCTACTTACCTTCCTTCTTTAACCATCCTTCTTGGTCATCCCTTCCCCTCTCCTTGTGAGCTCTAATACTGATAACAGTGATTCCACTATATTCACAGCATTATTATTTCTTGTAACTGTCCCATACTTGATAAGTCTAAAGTGGTTCTATAATGCCAAAGGTTAAATGATCATTCTTTTTTATATGTGGTAATTAGGAAATGTAAATGATATCATCCAAGGTTTATTATTTGTGCTATTATTGTATTTCTAAATAATATTGTATTTCTAAACCTATATTCTGCCATTTAAGAGTACATTGTTATCCAGAAATGCTATTAGACAAAAGTTTACTTTTAATCTGGATGTTGCTACACATGAATTAGACTTTTTAAAAGGTTGTGATTAAAAGAATTTTTTTGGATTTCCCAAAACTGTTAAATATTTAATGAAGTATATTTAGTGACAGGATACTGATACAATAGATACTACTACCGCTATTACTACTAATCTATCACTTATTTAATGTATGGTTGAACTCTAGAATATGAATAATTTTAGTTTACAAGTGAATGTTTAATGCATGTTAACTGTTTTTAATATCTTTTTATTAAATGTAACTGCTTCATAGTTGATAATTTTATATGAGTTTTTAGATAGGATCAACATATAATGCCAATGTTGAAATAAATGCTTTTCTGTGAAGGTAATTTAGGAGCAATAAACCCCTAATTAGTAATTAATGGGATCCTAAAATCTGAGTTCCCTCAGTATAGGAGATTAGTTCATAAAAAAAGAGTGTGTTTCTCTTTCTCTCCCCTCTCCCTCCCTGCCTGCGGCAGGGGTGTATGAACAAAAGAGAGAGAAACAATATATACTCAGTGCAGTGAAGATTATTTGAGATACGGGAAACATGGGAAGGAAAAAATTCATAATCTGTTTGTATTGACACTGTGAAGAGGGGATTTAAGATTTGGAATCTTTGGAAAAAGGGAAAAGAATTTTGCTGTCACTTAAAAAGACTCTGGCAGTAAACAGCATGCATTTGTATCATTATCAAAAGGCAGGTTTGAGAACTGTGTTAATGAAAATTCCAAGAAAAGGGCTTGCACTTTGGCAGAGAATTAGTATTTAACTCTTTCCTGACTCACAAAAAGAGAAAAGTTTTGTGTGAACTGGGAAACCATCAAAAGGTAATTGAGTTTGATCAGAACATTGAGTAACAATTTGGGGAGTCCTACAAATGAAAGTTAAGTAGTGGTCAATTTTAATGTAATATTTAAATTGATCTGTGTGATTGGAGATCTGACTGTAAATTAAAACCATTTTTGCAATGAATTATATTCTAGTGGAATTTTAAGAACTGAATCACTAAAAGACAATGAAAATTTTGTTTAAAATCTATTATCTTAATATAAGATTTATCTTATATTCTTACGAACCCTGTTTTATAATATTTTGTAAGCGTTATTTGGTTAACTGGATATTTTCACCTCTGCTGATAGTTAAGAGAAAGGTACAGTTAAAACAATTGGGCTATGACTTATGGAAATTGTAAGATTGTTAAATTTGGGGGGGGGGTTATCATCATATTGTGAAAACTGGTAGTTACTGTGTGTGGAAAGGAAAGGATGAAGTGAAATCCTTATCTGGATTGGTTCTGCTTATTCAAAGCATTCCACTTTGGGGTATAGGATTGGTCATCAGGGGAAGAGAGGTTTTTTGGGTTGTATAGTTCCCAAATAAGGAATGAGTTTTCTTAGAATCTACAAGTTTATTATATAGAAATCATTTGTAATGATCACCTTAATACCAGGATGAGTTTAAACTTGAGGAGAAGAAGAAAACAAAAGATGCTAAATGAAATTTCTTATGTGTGTGACTCCTGATAAGTTTCTATTGCTTATTATTCCATGAGAGTAAAAATCACTGCATTCAGCTTTAAGCTGTGATTACTAAAACTTGCTATTTGAGATAAAACCTCTTGGGACTGTAACAGACACTGTTTTGAGTTCTGAATTCACATATGATTGTCATCAAGTCAGTAATCTATCATTCAAGAGAAATGCCACAAGTGACTCAGAGGAAGTGGTTTATACCTGGATAAAAGCTAGAAGGATTGTAACCTGCCACCCAGAGGTTATTGATTATCAGTCTTGCCTAGTTCCCAGGCCTTCAGAAACCTCTGACCAGTCTCATACAGTGCTTCTTTACCAATCTTGCCCAATCATAGGTTGTCATATATCTCCAGCCACCACCTCTCTGAGCGGTGGTTCTCCTATTCAACAGAGCACCCTGAAGATAGAGGCTCACAAGCTAAGGTCTTTATTCCATGTGTTCACAACCTGCACTCTTATTCCCTCCCCTTACTCCTGTTGAACTCCACCTACTTCCTGGTCCCCACTGCTTATATAGGGTCTATGGGGTCACATGCACAGCCAATAAGGGAAGGAGATGTCTCCCGCTGATAATGGGACCAGAGCTTCTGCTCACGAGGTGGTCCATGCTGATCACAGAGACCACATCTGGGTGTCTCAGACATTAAGGTCTCTTTACTTACTGATTGCACTGTGCGAGTTTCCTCTCCAGACCCTTATAAAAGACAACCCTTGGTTTGTTATTGCATCATTGGTTGTCATCTTTACCTCTTACCTGAAGTCAAGCTGAGCTGAGAATGCTTTATTCTGCCACACATGTATCTTTAAACTTAAGCTGAAGGATCAGTTTGATTCTCTTATAATCGTGTACCTTCCTTTTTCTTTTAAAGCCCATTTCCATAATCAAAGCCCAATTCTATAATCAGTGATCAGTAGAAGACATGAGCACAAGGAAAGTATTAAAGATCTATCTGTTTTCAATCTGAAAATATGTAGTTATTATATCCTGAGCAATTAAGTAAATGAGCATTTGGCATAGTCATATATTTTTTTTACTAAATACATATCTGTAAAAAAATAAGGACATTAAATGCTTCAGAATGATGTAAGAATATTTGGGTACTGATACAACCATTGTGGAATCTAGCTGTTATTCTATTGATTATTTAAATTAAATCAGAAACTCGTTTCGAGTTTGGAAAAGAGATTTTTACTACAATCCATTTTCTTATTAAATTGCAATTAGAGAAATAAACATAGAAAGAAATATCCTTATTAAAGGAAATACAAAGACGATGTTCTCAATACTGTTGAAATTCAATGAAAATATCACCACAAAAAAGAAAATATGGCCATATTCACTTCGCAAAATTATTATTACTAAGAATAAAATGAAGATCAGTATGACACTCCAAGCACACCAGTTCATCCATTTTCCTTGAAAATAAATCCTGCAGAGTAAAACAAGGATTGTTACCTGTTAGAAAGTGATGCAAGGTAAACTACTTTCCCTTCTCAGTGCTGACCTCTAGGATGGCTGGAATCATTTGTCTCTTCCTTCATTCCCAGTGACAGCCCACAGCTGGATTTCTCCACTACCTCTGAATTACCTAACACACTGTTACATACAATCTGTTCCATCCTCATGAACCCTCACCTTTCCCCATCCCAAATTCTTCAAGAGATCTCTGGACCACAATATATATGAAGAAGAAAAATCCACATGCTGTGATGGGAACCTGGATTGACTTACACCCGCCTTTGAAAGGATCAGAACTTGGGATCAGAACTGTCCAGAGGTTGGAGTAGGAACAGAATGTAGAAAGCGAGTATTTCACGAAGACTGTCCTTTAATATTGTACAATTACCATCCCTCAATTTCTCCCCCCAGTAACCATTACCTGAGCACCTGTGTCTTGTCCACAAATAACAAATACAAACACCCACTTCCAGTGAGCCTGTCACTGCCAGGATCCCATTCATCTGCCACGCAAAGGCATGTTTCTTAATATCTGCAAGAGGACACTAAAGGTCAAGGACATACCTACTCAGACTTTCCCCCATCCTTTGAAGTGTTAATTCTAGCAAAAGGACTGGGAGCAGGAGTTTTCTCCAACTAAATCTGTCTCATAGAAGATGACCACTAGCCCAACTCTCCTGCTGAGGAGAGAAGGTACTGAAGTGGAGAGATGTGAATCTCCTATGATCTCATGGTCTCCAAAGACAGCTCATTACCACTTCTTTGCACCCATTTTTTTCTCATACAGGCAACATTCCAGAGGAGGAAAGACAACCAAGCTCAAGGATAGATGTTAGTGGGAGGTTCCAGGGACTCAGGGAGAATTCCTTAGCTCCAGCCATAGACCCCTGAGCAAAGAGAATTCTGGGATTGTGATATATCTTGTGCTCCTGTAATTTTCTATATTTATTAGTTTATGAGCTAAGCACACTAGAAAACCCCAAAGATTGTTTATTACTGGGCCTACTGTTGCTATTGTTGTGTTAAATGGATTAGGGAAAGGGGGAGGCAGTGAGTATTCATATCCTTGTACCTTTCCTACTCAAATTGGCCAATGGGGCTCAAGATGAATTCCTGCCTTTATTTTTCTCATACTTACCTGAGTCAGTGAGCAAAATATATGTACTAAATACTTATGATATCATCCAGAAGTTAATGATGTCCCTCATCATCTTTCCCACCTCAGGATCCATTGACATCATCTCTTCCTGACCTGAAACACATCATACCAACTGAGGATAATGTGACCTTCAAACTCTGGCATGGCACAGAAAAAGGCATTCCATGTTGGTCTTTAGGAATCTTCTCCCCAAGAAGAAAAAGGTCAGTTATAAAGACATCCTTCCAGAAGAGAGGAACATTCTGGATCCTGCTCAGGGAGAAAGATGAAGATCTAGCTGAATATAGAAGTAAGAGGGACCATAGCCATACAGGCCAGGCTTCCTAACCACTGTGTTCAGGGTCTGTGTTCTATGTGTTAACTGTGTTCTATGACATCTCATGAGGAAGAGAACAAAGAAATAATGTTCAGACCAGTGATACTTTTCCCATTAAATTATTCCCATTAAAGTCTTGTATGTATCAAATAAATGCAATACTTTTCCAGATCAAAATATCAGCCATTTCCTACATAAAAATAACAGCAAGGTAACATATTTGATAATCCCACTGATGAAATATGATGTTGTGGTTCCCTGATTTTAGGGGGGCTTCTGTTCCAACAATGAGTCAGGAAATCTTAAATCTTTTGGTTTTGGAGTTTGTCTCAGAGACTTCCTACAATTCCCAATCTGAGAACAACAATCTGTCTAATTCTGAATAGACTATTTTCCAGTTTGTTGATGACTGATAATCTTATCAATGGAAACCAAGTTCCAGAACCACCCCCATTTCATTGCTGACTAATAATCTGGTCATTGAGAACCAAATTCCAGAGACTACTCCCTAGACCTATCCTTGGGCCATAGAATTAATATGCCAATGGTAGAACCAAATTCTGGAGACCATTCCTTCCTACCTATGAGCCATAGAATTAACATATCTATGATTGAAAGCTGGATAAATGTATCTCCTTGCTTCTCTTTCTCTGTGGAAATTCCTTAGAATTCCAGCCCACAGTTGTAATGGCCTTATTACTGCAATAAATCTTTGCTCCTTAGCTAAGGAGATAGGTTCAAGTCTGCAAATTCTTCTGAGACACCTGGCAACACTGTCTGGGACTCCAAATTTCTGGGGTCCTCCTTTTTCCTACCTCAACATCATCATGCTTCTTTAATCCTATGCCATATCCTTTGGCCTATTCTAAGTAGAATTATGGGTTTTCTCAGTATATTTAAAAGCCCAAAGTATGCTTTAGTCAAATTGATTTGGGAATGTCTGATATTTGATACCTCTTCTGTCTTATCAATATACTGCACGCCTTCTCTCTCTTGTGTGTGTGTGTGTGTGTGTGTGTGTGTGTGTGTGTATTGTGTGTGTGTGTGTGTACTGGATAAATAGAAATTGGGCGAAATGGTGCTTCTTCTACATCCCTTCCTGGCTACTTTCTTCTTTTTTCTTAGTTTCCTCTTTTTGCTCTCTTCCTCTCAATCTTCCCCTTTTCTTTCCTCTGTCTGTTGAAATATGAAAAATTAACATTGGAACTTAACACTACATTGAAAAAAAAATTGAGAATAGAATCTCATATCTACATAGGTGCAAGAGAAGTGCAGGAGAGGAATAAGGTATCTCACTTAGAACACACCCTTCATGGTATATTTTTCAACATCAACGTGGGGCTAATTTTCTTAACTTCAAATCAGAGCCACAAACTCCTTTGCCACACCAGTCTAGTTCTTTAGATTTGGTTATCCTTGGAACTGCCCTGCAACATGCTGTTTATATTCCCTTGGAGTAGAATCCTTTTGTCTCTTTTGTTTAAGAGGACATATTTGTTTAATGAAGAGTGACTCCATGCTACCAAGAGACAGAATTCAAAATCTTGTCTCATCAGAAAGCAGAACAAATCTGTTCCCCATTCTCATGTGACAGATTAAAAAATTTGAGAGACAAATTTTCCGGGTAATTTATTATTTTGTTAATTGTAGCTAGTGAATAATTAATTAAAGGATAGTAATTTGCTGTCTCTCATAAACCAAAGATGTATCATGGCAGCTTGTTGTGGCTTATAAGCCCTTAGAAGTGTGGATGTTTCAGAGAGATGGCAATCATCTCTGAGTAATTAACAATTAATGAGAAGAATGAATATTATATTGAGAGACTGATTAATTCTAATGAGGGATGACTTTGATCATGTCACTGCTACTCCCAGACCATCACAAAGCACTGGAATATCTAAATGAAGGATTTTCCCTCACCCCTAATCACTTAAGCCTGAATAGAAGGCAATAGGCTTCCCCAGGGAGAACAGTGGGGGCTAAAGAAGACTGAGGGGCATATTAAAGTCCAATTTCCTTATTAGTCCTGTTTTTCAGGGACTGATTTGAGCTAATAGAGAATGAGAAAATGGGAAGGGAAAAAAAATCCTGGATCTCCTCAATAGCAACTGGTTATCAATTCAAGAGAGCATTTGGTTCATATAATTGCAGAATCACATTCAGTCTTTATAATAATATAATAAGAATTCCAAAACTGTCTTTTTCACTTATGTGACGTCTTAGAAGCAGCACAAACGTGGCTAGATATTGCTTAGTGAAGACATGGAGAAAGAAAGAAGAGACAAAGAGAGGAATCCAGGATTAGTTACTGGGAAAGTTGTTAATAATAATTTTATGACTTGAAAGATTATGGGAAGGAAGAATAGAATCTCTCAGCTTTCAGTGATTCCTCTATTCAATTTCTAAACATGTTGTAGAAAACAAATAAACAAAAAAATTTGTATATCTGATCCCTTTCTGGATTAAGAGGGCAGTGTTAGAAATCTTATGGGAGAAGTAATGTAAAACTACTCTGAGAATTCTGTAATTTGGAGTTTTGCCCATTTTCCTCCCCAGGGAAATATTGGGAACTAAGAGATGAGAATGAGGCAACCCAAGAGATAGTTTGAATGAGGAAGGAGGTTTGAATGAATAAGGAAGGAGATAGAGACAGCCAGTGATTGTGGCAAATATGGGGACCTGGCATCATGGCAGCTAAGGCCTTCATCTGCAGTAGGGAGATGGGATGGCAGCATCAAAATAGAAGATAAGCCTGATCATTCATAGATTCCCTTCTCAGCCCCAACCATGAATCTAGGTGATAGAAGAAGTGTCTTTTTCTCCTCCCACTGTCTCTTCCCCTTCTCTTCCACTCTTTTGGCCAGAGACTTAAATCCAAAGTTTCTTGTTCCATTTGAATTGTTCTTTAATGTTTAAAAGTAACTTTTGTTAAGCCTTGTGACGCTAGATAAATGAAATCTATCTCCATTGTGCTCTTGGGTTTTGTATATCCTGAAGCTGCCCCATGGGACAGGGTTATCAAGCTGCCCAGGTCATCCTCAGATTGACACTTTAGAATTGGAACCGTGAGGCTGGAGTTTAGGCCAAGATTCTTTCTTCTGATGTTGGGGCCAGGAAAGGAAAAGCTGAGACCATGACCAGTGTTTCCCTCAACTTGAGGCCCGTGGAGATCAAGACTAGGGTGGCTGAGCCTAGCAACTATTAAAAAACTAATTAGTTGTAGAAATAAAAGAGGAAGTAGATCTCTCCTATAGTGCTTCCCATTCCCTAAAATACTGAATATGATCGGCCTTTAATGCTACACTCATTACCTGTGAATGTAGGAGCAGATTGGGGGGGAGGGGTAAGGGTTCCATGGAGAAGTACTTGTTTTTTTTCTTTTCAATTTTGCTAGGTGTAGTTGACTATATGAACAGAATAAGATGAGTAACTGAGTCCTTTGAATATGAGAAACATATTTAGTTGACTGACTGAAAAGGTTTTGAGAACAGGATAGGGCCTCTAGAGGTATCACGTCCAAGCAGATATTTTGTTTAAGATGCCGAATGTGTGTGCCCAGTGGTGGCCATTTCTCTTCCTCAGTCCTTTACCCCTCATCCTTTTGTAAACCTTGCACTGCCTACTTCACCCTGGGATTACTCCTACTCTTTGCTTCCTTGTCTACTACACACTGATGCTGAAGGAAGCTGGAGAAAATTATGAAACTCTGACTAAGTTCATTACAAATTGATGTTCTATAACCTCAATTGAGCCTTAAGAAAGGATATTCATTTACAACTCCCACATCATCTCACTATTCCATTCTCCACAGTGACTCTTCCAAACCTTATCCCTCTTCAAATTTCCCATGGATCTGCTTTCCCCACCCTCCTAGCTAAGAGCTCTGATTCATATTTTACTGAAAGAAGAAAAAGATGATTCTGTTATCATCTTCACTCTTTTTATTGCAAAGGCAGACTTCTCTACATGCAGAAGTAACCCCATTCTAATTCAGCAGATTGCTCATTTCTATTATTCCCTCTCTCTCATTGATTTGTTTACTGGCCACTCCTCAGTGCCCACAAACACCCATCCTCAAAAATCCCTCACTTGACCCATTGATTCCAATTATCTTTTCTTTTCTTTTATGGCTAAAGTCCACTAGAAGGTGGGGACCATTGTCAATCATCCTGATCTATGTCTTGTTACTAGACTTTGTTGATTCTGGAGGAGATGTGAGGCTGATTTCTTTGCAGTCTTGCCTCACTTAAATCCAATTTACTTGCAAGTAAAAATATCACCTCCCCGATGTGTCACTGATCCTCTTCCAGAATAAAGCAGGAACAGCAATCTGTGAGTAGTAGTACCTGCCTTTATCCTCCCAATCTCCCCTCCCTTTGGTGCTTTGGTGCTGCCAAAGTGAGCACTTTCAGTAGAGCAATGCTGCTATTTAGTTTGTGGCAGCTCTCTTTGTAGTGACAAGAAACTGGAAACTGAGTGGATGCCCATCAGATGGAGGATATTGCATAAGTTATAGTATATTAATGTTATGGAATATTATTGTTCTGTAAGAAATGACTGGCAGGATGATTTCAGAGAGGCCTGGAGAGACTTAAATGAATTGCTGCTAAGTGAAATGAGCAGAACCAGGAGATCATTATACAGGACAACAAGAAGTTATATAATGATCAATTCTGATGGATATGATGCTCTACAACAATGAAGTGATTCAGACCAGTTGCATTTGTTCAGTGATAAAGAGACCCATCTACACCTAGGAGAGGACTGTGGGAACTGAGTGTGGAACCCAACATAGCATTCTCTCTTTGTTATCTGGTTGCATTTTGTTTTCTTTCTCAGTTTTCCTTTTTCTTTCTTCTTGATCTGATTTTTCTTGTGCACCAAGATAACTTTAGAAATATGTATACATATATTGGATTTAATATGTATTTTAACATATTTAACATGTATTAGACTACCTGCCACCTAGTGAAGGGGGTAGGGGAAAGGAGGGGAAATTTTGGAACAAAAGGTTTTAAAAGAGTCAATGTTGGAAAAATTACTCATGCATATCTTCTGTAAATAAAAAGCCTTAATAAATAAATAAATGAATGAATGACTGTATGAATGAATAAATAAATAAATAAATTTTAGTGCTCCTATTTCCTCTCTTCTCTTCTTTCTTATCCTTCTTTTCTTGCTCCTACTCTTTCCCTTCCTCCTTTCTCTTTCTTTCCCCTTCTGTCTACCTGAGGAATCATATGCTTACATGTCATTTTGATTCCTTATATTTTGCAAGATATCTTTGGGTTTGGGGACTTTTTTTTCTTCTTCTCCATGTATTTATTTATACTGTCATTTTATATGCACATACATAAACAAGATCAAGAAATCCTTCTCAGTCATCTATTTTTTTTAAATTAATAAATAAACAAGTATTAATAAAGCTCATTAGGATTCAAACAGAGCTTCTTGATGATGCCTTTAAATACAAATCATTTTTATTCTCAATGAATGGACAATTGACCTGAGTCCAAGCCTCATTTGGTTTTTGATGTTTGTTTGTGTTTGGTTTTTGATGGTTCAGGGTATAAAAAATAATTATTTCTACACTGGCAAAAAATCTTCCTTCCCAGAATGATTCTTTTGGGATGTCTTACACTCAGAGATATTCTGCAATCCAGTGTCACTGGCCTAATTGCAGTTACTCAAATAAGACAATTTATCCTGATTCCTGGCATTTTCTTTGGTTGTTTGCATGCCTGTCTGGCAAGCCAATTCATCCTGTCTCCAGCTTCTAGTTTCCTTCAGCTGTCAGTTCAAAATTCTTCCTTCTACAGGAAGTCTTTCTCTGTCCCCTTTAATTCTAGTATCTTCTCTCTATTATTTCCCATTTATTATGTATATAGTTTTATGTAAATAAGTATTTATATGTTGTCTCACTGATTAGACTATAAAGTCCTTGAGAATAGGTATTATATTTTACCTTCCTTTGTATCCTCAGCCCTTAGAAAAATGTCTAATACATAGCAGATACTTTCGACTGACAGAGGGGATACTGCAGTCCTTTGGAAAAATGTCTCATGTATATGTCTGTGGCTCACAAGAGAGTTCTTGGCTTTAGTAGAGTGTTACCTAACAGATAAATAAGACGAGGCTCTCTCAGATCATGCCATATGGCTCTTTGGAAGTTAAAACAAAATCACTCAAGAGACAACTTATAATGTTTACAAGACAGTGTCACCATTGTAGTGACTCAAGTATCAAAGTGTGGTGGTGCTGGAGGAAAATTTTACATTTAACAGCTTTTTTATGTCTTGCTCACTTCTATGAGTGAGTGGGGGCAGAGCAGAGGACTATTTTATTTGCTAAGGATTTCCATAATACTAGGGGTATAATATGAATGGAACATAGAAAGTTCACCCAATGCCTGAGTAGGCTACTTGAGTACCATCCTATCACTTTCTGATTGTCTATGTTTGAACAAAGGATTAAAAAATGAGTGAAGAACCTCTATCCTGAGTGTTGTGGAAATGCTTGGAGGTATTTTGGTGGAAGAGGCCATTCTTAGAATTATATAGTTAGTGTTTAGAGCATCTCCTAGGCCATTTATCCCAATCCAGTAATATAGATGAAGAAACATCCAGGGAGATTAAGTAGATAAGTGAGCATCAGAGATGAGACTTGAACCCAGGCCCTCTGATTTATTCCAATGTAGCAAGCTTCTTGAATAATCCTTCTTTGTTTCCAGATAATCACAAAGGAGGCAAAAATATTGAAGCATTCTAACTTGACATAATAGCTAGGAACTTAAATTATTTATCATCATCATGCTTTGTTCAAATACTGAGATGAAATCAAGGATGTTGGAAATGCAGAAAAAGATAGGGTACCAGGAAGAGTCCAAGAGAGAGAAAAGGAAAAAGAGGGAGAAATATGAAAGAACCTGAAGGTAATTTTTGGTAATAAGAGAATTGTTGATTGTAACAAATGATCATGTGGCAGAGAGACCAAATCTCGATAGGATCATGACTCAGTTCTCAAGAACCATTTTTCAAGTCCTAGGAAATGAACAAGAGCAACTCAGTCTTACCTGAGGTCAATGTGGGCATCTGGAATAAGAGGAAGGAAACTGAAAAAGGTGAGAAAATAGACTCCCATGGTCTGATGGTCTTCATTATACCTGGAGGAAACAGAAGAGGGGAGAATGGACTATGTGATAGGAATACAGGGAGTTGGTACTGGTGATGTGACATGGGGTGTTAACATGGTAACACAACTAAGTCCATGTCTATGACAGGGATATGGAGATTCAGTCTTTATGATAGGAGGAGGGTGCTAATCAGTAAATATTACAAGTATATCACTTACAAGTCTAGGATCAAGTAACTGCTAGTAATGGCCTGGGGTCATTTTCCTTGAAGACAGAGGAAGGTATTAAAAAAGACACTAAGCTGCATCTCTGTGTTACATGCAAATAACTCTGACTTGAATCTGGATCAACATCAGCTACCTACTCTGTAGAAGGATGTCTGTGTCTCTTCATACATGTTTCCAACAAAAAGCAAGGGAGCAAGTCTGGCCCCAGAGATTCAAGCAGAGATGGTGTATGAAACTTGAGGGGAAAAAGGAAGCATCCCTAAAGCAGTCTCAGGAGTATTGACCAATATGAGCCTAGGAAGAAGAGGACATTACTTGGGAGAGTGAATCCTTTGGGGGAGGGTGACAATGCATCTACCTTAAGTTGAATTCCCCAGGAATCAGAAATGTAAACTGGGATAGAGACAAGAATTTATTGGGGGAAATAGAGATAAGCTGTGTTCTATATAATGGTCCCACTGTATGTGTTGGAGTTGGGGTGATGGTCAAGGCTTTGTCTGATAGAAGTATCTTTCTTCTCAAGACTATATAATTAGGTTCAGATACCTCAAAATGGGTACGATATACTTTCTTCCTTTCTAGGAGAGGGTGACTTAGTATCCACTTCTCTTCTATGTGTTTATGGGAAGGGAGTTGTTTTCTTCTTGGGAGAGAATGTGCCCTGTCTGGGGAAGGTGGATACTCTATCCTCTGGGGGAGGTGGATACTCTATCCTCTCCTTCTTAGGTAGAAAAGAGCTACCACCTGGTAGATCCTGTGTCTAGGCCTCTCCCTTCAGGCTAGCCTCTTGATGCCTGCCTCTCCCTCTTGTGATCTTTGATCATGGGTGGTGTTAGAAACCAGAGAACAGACCTGCTCAAAGGTGAAAAGTACCCTACCTTGGCATATGGCAGATGGAACCGAGAAAGGATCAGTGCTTAAAGGCTGCTTCCAGTTCCTGGAGTGAGTCCCATTTGTCAAAAGGAATTCAGCTCACATTGGAAACTAGCAACTGCTAATTTGCTGCTACAATGATTATTCCCTAATGCTAGTTAATTCCTTCTCCCTAGGACCCCGCCACGGTCTCATTCATTATCCTCCCTTTTTAATCTGAATGTATTTTCAGAGCCTGGGCTGTAACCCCTTCCTCCCTTAATACAATGCCCCATGTTTAACATATATTAGATTACATGTTTTCTAGGGGAAGAAGGTGAGGGAAAAAATTTTAGAATGCAAATTTTTGCAAAGATGAATTTTGAAAACTATCTTTACATGTATTTTGAAAATAAAAGATATTATTTTTAAAATCAGTGCCTCATCTCCTGAGTCCTCTATTCCTGAAGTGCCTTCAATTTGCAAATTCCTTTAGCCTTGTTTTGGACCACAGTCCTTGTGTCCATTCAAAAGCCTGAAGCATGTCAGATTCTATTAGGGAAATGACTAGAGTTTATATTTTGAATCTATTTGAGGTATCTGATATCATGTAACCTTGGGTGTCATAGAGAGAGGGATTTAATAGTCATTCTTTCTCAAATAATAATAGTAATAAACTTTTTGTGCAACAATTTGAAAATTGCAAAATATTTTATAGACATTATTTCAAGTAAACCTTTTTTGAAACAGACGTTTTATGAAGTTTTTCCAAAATATCTTCTGCTGGAAATTTGTTACACTCTAAATATTGGTGGGTTCTGTTGCTCAAAACCCATTCAGAGGCTTGATGTGGTATTGATCTGTGGGAAAGCAGGAAGAAGTCAAACAAAGACCTGTACTCTCTCCGCCATCCTGGCTCTGCTCCCCTCAACTAAATCATAAAGAATTCTGAGTTGCAGATATCTTATTATCTCCATTTTAATACTGAGTTAACTGATCATCAAAGATGTTAAGAGCTTTTCCCCATACTCACAGAGTTAGTCACCAGCAGGATATGAACCCAGTTTCCTGGATTCCAACTTTCTATCCACCACCTCATCTGTCCTCTGCCCCAAATTCTCACACACTCTGGACCTCCCAGGGTCTCAACGAGTCAGGCTTTCTGGTCCATTTCCTTCAATAACGTATTGGGAATAAATGGGGAAGTGAAAAATCATAGCATTGAGAGTCACGAAGATGAATGGGACCTTGAGATTATCAAATCAACACCCCTCCCTCCCTAAACACTCACACCTGGCCTGCCATCCCACTCCCCATTCACCCAGTCCACCCATTTTATCACAGAAAAAACAGCGAAAAGACAGAGGAGACTTACAGATATTTGTGACACTGCCTACCTTGGCATCCAGGGGAGATTTCCTAGTGTGGCTATGTTCTGTGGTCTGTCTGAAAGGGAAAGTTCAAATAAGATTCAGGAAATCAAGTCAATGATTGTGAAATGGCAGAAGCCCATTGGGTAACAGTGGGTCAGACGACAAGCCTTGGTTGCTGTTATCAAGTAGGTGGAGCTCTAGAGCACTACCTGGGCACAGAACATGTGAAAGATGTCTGCAGATGGACGGGACTGGAAGCAGTCTTATAAAAAAGGTGATATGGAGTCAAAAGCTATTGGGAAGGGGAAGTGAGGCTCAAGAAAAAGTACAGTGGTTGTACTAGGCAGCATTAGGGACAGTCTCTGAAAAAACCTTAAACTGGTAGTGTCTGGTGCCTTGGGTTATTCTTCTGTCTATTCATTGTGGTCTCTCCATCCTGTTTGTGCTGAATGATAAAGTGGTCTCTGGCTTGTGACAGGCTGTAATTAATGGGAGCAGAATAAACAGCATAGAAACTGATCACAGGATCACGGGGGAGGGGGAGGGGAGGAAGGAGGGAGAAGACACTTACTCATTGAAAAGGAGAGCTGCTCATCCACAGCATTCAGTTTCAAGAAAACAAACATGTATTAGGTGCTTTCTATAGGACTGGTTTTGTTTTCAGCAATGGGAGACATAGTAAAGGGGGAGACATAGAAACAGAAACAGAGACAAAGACCTAGACAGAGGAAGGGAAGAGACATAGAGAGAAATAGACAGATAGATTCAGAGAATGAGAGAGAGAGAGAGACAGAGAGACAGAGAAAGAGACAGAGACAGAGACAGAGACAGAGAGACAGAGACAGAGAGAGACAGACAGACAGAGACAGAGAAACAGAGACAGAGAAAGAGACAGACAGAGAGAGACAGAGAGAGAGAGACAGAGACAGAGACAGAGACAGAGAGACAGAGACAGAGAGAGACAGACAGACAGAGACAGAGAAACAGAGACAGAGAAAGAGACAGACAGAGAGAGACAGAGAGAGAGAGACAGAGAGAGAGAGGGAAAGAGAGAGAGAGAGAGAAGGAGAAACAAAGAGAAACAGAAAGACAGTGACAGAATTATGGTTATAATATGATAAGTGGATAGGGGAGGTCAAGCAATGAGATGAGAGACTATGGAGAGAGAAATCTCTTTTAATCTGTGAAATTAGGAAAGGCTTCTTGGAAGCAGAAATGACTGAGCTGGGTATTAGGAAGATAAGCAATGACAAATGATCATTCTCAGACTACAATAATGCAAACTTTACTCAGTCTCATTAAATGATGCAGGAATCAAGGACTTTACAAACTTTAAAGTGCTATTTAAATGCTAGCTATTAGAAGGGGCAAGATATTGTAGTAAATAGATCTAATGTTGGACCTGGAAAGCAATTTGAGAACACAAATTTGACTTAGGAAAATCACATCATATACCCTAATAAGCTTGACATAGATATATATGACTTAAATATTAAAAAAGCATGACATTAAAATACTTATCAGGGATCCTTCTCAGTAATAGGTTAGAGGGGAGGTGGGAATGAGAGAGAGGGAGACTAAGTCAGTTGGTCAGAGAGGATTACGCTAATCACCAAAGAAAAGATAAATAATCTTTGTTACATGTAATTGAAATTGTGTTGTGTGAATAAAATGAAAATCACCAGGATTAAAAAAAGAAGCTGTCAACTGGGAAGAATTTGCATCATGTTATCTCTTTTCTGAGGATATGATAGCCAATATGAATAGGGAACCAATAGATATAGGAGAGACTGAGAACCATTCCCTAATGGATAATCGGTCAATGAATATGAGCAAAAGAATGGTAAATGACTAAACACCACTAAAATTTGCACCAGATAAAATTTCCCCTAGTAAATTGGCAAGCATGACAAAAGTTAGGAATGTTCAATATTTTAGCATTTGTGAAGAGATAGTCACACTGAAGCACTGCTGGTGGATCTCCAAATTGCTCCAGGTATTCTGGGAAACAACTTGGAAATAATGTTAAGAAAATGACTAAAATGTCTATAGCTTTAACAGAGATTCCAGTGCTAGGGAAAATATCATAAAGGCAAAGACAGGAATGTAATATTCTGAGATATTTATAGCATCATCCTGTAGGAGAAAAGAACTGAAAATAAAGCAGATGCCAATTGATCTGGCTAAAAAAATTGCTACACATGAACATAATGGAATATTACTATGTTTTAAGAAATAGTATATAGGAAGCATACAGAAAAGCATAAGAAGACATAGATTCATGCAAAGTGAATTACAGTGAATTGAAAAAACCTATACATACGATGAATGCAAGTAATATAAAAGGAAACTAATAACAATAAACAATCCTTGTTTAATTTTATTGATGTTGTTTGGGGCAGTTACATCTAGCCAAATTGACTACTCAGGAGTCACTCCAAATGATGTACAGAAAGAATTTATTAGAATCTCGAGAAGCAGACAGTCCTGGCCTGTGGGCCCGAAAGGACAGCAAAGATACCCACAGGAGGAGAGTCATTCACTTGAAGATGCTTACAACTTTTATACATTTCAGACAAAGAACCCCCAAAATCCCATCCTCTATAGGTTCTGATTGGTTACATGAATCTTTATCTCCCTATTTGGTCAGTGGAATGCAGTGAAAAAGGTGATATACAGCTTCGGCCTCTTAATTCCTTCTTTGGACAATGGAATACAATCCAAGTCTCATCTAAAATCACATGACTGGGGTCTATAGGCCTGATCTCCTTTAGTTAACAGTCTCTGATCTTAATCAGTTAACAGTCTCTGTGCTTAATCTGTAAGTTCTTCACCTTTCCACACAATCCCCCCTGTTGTTCATAAATATATATGTATATATATTTCCTCATGAAGAACTAGCATTGTGGTCAAATTCGATTAACAGTTCTATACATTGCTTATTAATCTCTTCATCAGGATCATCCCCTGCTACCTCCTCCCATCCCTCCTTTTGTAAAATCATCATTTTAATGGCTTCCTCTGTAAAATTCTTAACAGTGACCTCCAAACTATTTTTGTTACCAATGTAACACAGTGGCAATAGGATGATTCCACTTATAGCTAATAAACCATATCCCAACAGTTGTTTCCACCAGCTATCATGACCACCAGTCAGTACCAAAGGAAGATTTCCAAACCTGTACGGGTACATGTGCAATCTTATGGATGTTCTTTGTGATTTCCTTAACAATTTGCCCATTATCATCAATCTCCATACAGCAGGTGGACAAATTCAGTTTCCCACAGACCCTCCTTTCTCTGCTAGCAAATGGTCTAAGACTAGCCTATGTTGTAACACTGCTTCCCTTGTCTGAGTTGCCTGATCAGCCAGTAAGTCTAAGGCTTGAGAGGTTTGGTTGGTTATTATCTCTAGAACTGCCTGTAGTCTAATCAACCAATTTAACACATATATTGGCATTCGGTACCCCAACTACCTGTTCTGGGCCCCTGTTGCCAGTCCATACTCTTTTATAATTCACTCTGGAGGCCAGGCATCTCCCACCCATTGGCATCATTTATCTGGGTCAAAGATGTATCAATGAGGGTTAGGGAGCGGTCAGCACTTCGTGTTTCCCTTTCCAAATATTCATATAACCGTATCCCCAATTGCCTGCCAACACTTGATAGGAGAAAGAAAAATTTAGGTCTAATTATACCTATATAACAAACCCCAGTCCAATTCTTGGGTATATGGGTATAAGCCGTCTGACTACAGATCCAATAATGCCCCTTCAGGGCAGGATTATCTTCATACCAAAATATAAAGGGTCCACTTGAAGGTGGAAAATACCTGACATCCCAGGGACCGTCATCTCCAAAGATGACTTTCAACTACCCATTGGCAGGTGCAACCATTTTCCCCAGTTAGATCCTGACGGTTCCAGAAATTATTAAACATTTTCCTAACAGGGCCTTCTCTATTCTCTCACTTCCATTTCATCCAAGTGTAAGTTGAACTTGGTGCTGTTCTATTCAAGGTTATACATGTCCATATTTGGGTCCCTCTGGATCAGGGATTAAATAGGCATGTGATATTTTCCTTGCACACCCCTCACTGCTTTTAGAACGTTAGATAGAGCAAACTACTGATCCGTCATAACTGGTTTGATTCCATCTATTCACATACCTACTGCAGTCTATGGCAGTTCCCTTTTCTGGCCTGTGAGTAAATGTCCATGTACATTCACCTTCTCCCATCCATGGCCCTGTACCAGAATGATTCAGGCAATATCTCCCTAAAACTCTTCTGGTCAGAGTCTAGTGATGCTTTTCTTCTGCTGACCAGAAACCTGTTCCATTGTGTATTATTGACCCGTTGCTCAAGATCCAGGCCAGAGACAAGGGAACAGGAACCCAGGGCCGCTGTGTAAGTTGATCAGGTCCCCCATATATCCAACAGTCAGTCAATATAAAGCTAGTGGCTATTGTTTGGATCAGGGTTTGAAAGGTATTTTCATATCCTACTGCTCTCGAGGTACCAGTACAAAAGGAGTACCCACATAGAATTACACATGCATATACAAGGCGCAGTTTCCAACCCTTTGGGTTTGGTTCACACCCCATTCTTCTTGATAGTATATAATATCCCTAATCCTAACAATACAGTTCAACAAAATGTGATGTCTAGTACAAACAAGAAAAGTCCCAAGAGATTTCCCCAAATGAGACAAGTCAAAAAAATTTTACATGCACAATTCATCAGTCTTTGCTAACTTTCCTATAATTTCAGCCGCACTTTCAAGGTTCCTGGATCAGTCTCTACTGCCCACTTCTTTGGCGCATCCACAGGACCTTTGACTTGAGTGTGATGTGTCCAGCCTCTCTCTTTGGTGTGTATCACCGTATCTGAAGTCAACAGGATCTGGAACGGTCCTTCCCAGCTCAGGGTCAGCTTGCCCTCCTTCTATATCCAAACAAGGACCCAGTCTCCAAGCTAAAACTGTGCACTGTGAATCCTAAGGGAGGAATCTGAGCAATAAGCCCTTTTAGTTGTAAAGTTTTCAGATGTTACAGTAAAGACAGAACATATTTCTTTAAAAACAAATCCTTGGTCTCAAATATTGGATCCAAGGAAGAATTTTGAATCCCTTTTGGATAAGGGTGACCATATAATAACTCATAAAGTGATAATCCCACATCCCTTCAGGTTTTTGTTCTAATTCTTAATAGGGCAAGGGGAAGGCACTTGGTCCAGGGCAATGTGTCTCTAATGCCAATTTAATCAGTTGCTGTTTAATTTCCTTATTCATCCTTTCTACTTTTACCTGATGAGGGTGGATGCCTTGGGGTATGTAAGTCCTTTGATATTTCTAGAGTTTGGGCCACAGATAGGAGGATCTTAGCTGTGAAACAGGTGCCTTGGTCCTAATCTACCTGCTCCACCATCCCATACCTCAGAATGATATGCTCGAGGAGGACTTTTACGACTTCCGAGGCAGTTGCCCAGGCAAGGGGGGCGGCCTCCACCCATGAGGTCAGATGGTCCACTATGACCAACAGGTATTCGAGATGCCCCACTGATGGCAGCTCGGTAAAGTCCACCTGAGTGCTTTGGAAAGGCCTGATACTAGGGGCCTTTCTCCTTTCTGGACTTGTCCTTGGCTGCCCTATTCATCCTCTGACAAACAGGACACCTGCTGGGCCAGTTGCCTGCTGTTGTGACATAAGCCAGTGCCACAAACTTAGTCAGCACCACGTCACACAGGTCTTGGACACCCCAAGGACTGCCTCAATGTAAATGTTGGAGCACATGTAGCATACCTGCTGTGGTCAGTACTCTCTCTCTATCAGAGAGGAGCCAGTGGCCTCTTTATCCTCCTGAGCATCAAGACTTTGGATTTCCTGCTTCTCTTCTGGGGTAAGGGAAGGTGGAGGCATTGGAGGCAGAAATGCCAGAATTAGCACCATCATCTCCTCCTTATTTACAGATTTCTCTCCTCCAGCCCATTTCGCCTCCTCATTGGCAAAGCAGTTTCCTTGTCTCAAATGAACTCTCCTCTTTGGTGACCCTGCACATGAATCACTGCAACGTTGTTAGGTCACATAAGATTAGTCAAAATTTGTGGCCAATGCCCTATGTGCCAATCCTTACCTTTACTGTTTCCATTCTTTTCCCCAAGTAATTTACAGGATCTAATTCTTTTTCCTTCACTTATACAATGATCTAAATGTTTTACCTCACGTTTCACAAATTGCAATTGTTCTTGAGAAATTCTCAGTCCTGTGCTCCTAAATAATTTAAAAACTGATAGTGACTTGGACAAGGTCACTTTTTCCTTCCTGCCACACAAGAGGATCATCTATATATTGTAAGACTTTTAACAGTAAGAAATTTATCCAGAATGTTCAGACAGTTCTTATATACCAAGTAGATGTTTCATAAATTGAATATTATACCAATCATTTTGCTTTTTAAAATACCCAATACACAGAAAATCCCAAACTACATATTGTCCATAACAAAACTTTTTCAAAAGGACAAAAGCAAAAACTATTATCCTTGGAATCCTTTTAAATAATTGGTATCAATACAGTTAATTAAAACTTCCTATTTACAAAATAATCTGAAAAGTTCTTAAAACATCAATTAAACTTTTTGAAATAACCTTTCAAACTATAGATCACATTTATGATCATATTCTCAAATCAGGAAAACCATTATGTTTCAAAGAAACAAATATTCAATCAATTAACCAAGCCACTACAGAAAATGACTGAACATACTTGATGGAGGTGTGGGGGGGAGGGGGTAGTGAGGATTCCATGTGCCCACCCTTCCCCTACTCCTGCACTCCTGGACAAAGGATTCCCTCCTGTTTCTCCACTCAATTTCCTACTTGGGAATCCTTCTCAAGATTTAGGCAATCAGTTTATTTCCTTTCATTTTCCAACTGATTCCTTCTTGATATCATTCAGGCTCTCAATTTGCTACACAAATCAATCCTTCAGTTTCTGCATTCTTCTTCCAGTTCCTTCAGAACTTTTAAGATTCACAATATAGAAAGCTAGAAAAACTCCATAAAGCATAACTTACAAGTAACAATTTACCAATATGTTTCCTTGTTTTCTACATGTCCAACATTCTAAATTTGGATTCCTCATTCCCTTTCCTTTATTGTTTTTGAGACTCTCAGCCCCTCCTGGGTCCCTTATATTCCTTTTAGCAGCATCAGAGTTATGGATCTGCTGAATCATGATCCTATTTCTCTTTCTTTTATCCCTGTGCTTTTCCCATTCCCCTTTCTGCCCTCTTTTCCTTAGCCTGGTCCTCATCTCTCCTTACAAACCTTTGTAGCTTCTCCTATAAAGTTTCCAAAGAAACCGATCTACCCTTCAATCTTCTGTAACTTCCAATTTATATCCAGCCAGGAATTAGATACAAACTGCACCTTTAATATCTGTTCATTGTCGGCTATCAGGATCTATTCCTGAATATTTTCTTATTCCTTCTCAATTCTTTCTAAATACTGCGCTGGTGACTCATCCTTTTCTTGGGTGATAGCAAGACTTGTTTATTTTGCCTCTTTGGGAAGGCATCCCTCAACCCCACAGCTATTAACTCCTCAGATCTTGCATATTGTGTCTATGCGCCTGATTATTACCATCCCACCCTGGGTCATTCACAGTTTAGCTGGGACCGCCCCATATCAGGGGTTGCCTCCTTCCCATTCCCACATGGCTTGTGCCCGATTGAGCATTGCTCTTCAGGAGTAAAACAATATTGATAATACTGCATTAATTCCCCAAGTATATCTGGGGCCAGGAATTGATCTAACTGTTTTGATGCTCTGAGTCCTCCATAACAGAAACTAATTTTTAAATGCCCTGACCTCACTTTTTTGATAGGGGTGCATTCACAATCCATGCCCTTGAACCCCACCTAATGGACTTCCTTGAGGGGAAACATATCGGATCCCTGCTGGGAGGGGACCTCTCACATATATCTCACTGAACTCTGTCCTTTCTTGGGAGTGATCCTGCCTCCTCCCTAAAGGGAGGCTCTGAACATCCTTCTGCAATTGGTAATTCTGGAAATAGGAGTATATGGTCCTTCTCTTATTTGGTCTCCTGGAGCTTCAGCCATGAACTGGGCCTCAACCAGCTGTACCTCACTTGGGGTGGAATGTAAGGATGGGGCAGAGCTTCTAAAGGGTCCCAATCCTGCTTCTCTTCCTTTACTACTTTCTCTTCAGCCCCTGGCTCTTTTTCTATTTTCTCTGACTCCAGTTTCTGGGGCTGGTACAAAAAGACTTTAGCAGACCCATCAAGCCAGAGATTAGCATAAGCGGATTCCTCTGGGTTAAAAGGGTCTTTTCCATTCACATACAAATTCAATTGTTGACATACCCAATCCTCGGAGGAACCAAATCTCAGCCAAATCATTCCCCCACCAATATTTTGGCCGCTCCAAACAAAGCAGCAATATTTAACGATCTTTCTTTTGTCCTTTCCTTTGTATCTGGGAAGTTCCTCCCAGTCCTTAAGTCGACTTCCTAATGGGCTGTCGACTGGAATTCCCTGACTAAGGTCCTGACACTCATTTTTGGACTGTGATTTCCCCATCTTACTTAGTTCCCCAAACTAAGTTCAGCAGTTTCTCCCTTGGCAATTCTTTAACACTGGGGCCTGTCACAGATCAGCACTCAACAAAATTTAGTGAGGGCTATTCCCTCAGGTTACCTAAAACCCAGCCAATAAGACCCCCAACTATTTCAAGAGCTTACCAAGCCACATGGTGCGGATTCTAAACTGTGCTGGCCAGTCAGGACATTCATTTCTTCCAAAGTATTAGTTTCTGTACATCACTGAGTCCCCCTTCTTTGATCCACTGTCTAATAGGGAGGGAGGACACACACGCTTGAGTGGGAAACCACTGGAAAAATTCCTCCATGGGCACCCGCCTCTGCTCAAGGTGCGCACCTGTCTCCCCAAAAGACACCAATCCCAGAGAGTCCCCAAAACTGTTTGGGGCAATTGCACCTACCGAGACTGACTACTCAGGAGTCACTCCAAATGATGTACAGAAAGAATTTATTAGAATCTCGAGAAGCAGACCGTCCTGGCCTGTGGGCCCAAAAGGACAGCAAGGATACCCACAGGAGGAGAGTCATTCAATTCACTTGAAGATGCTTACAACTTTTATACATTTCAGACAAAGAACCCCCAAAATTCCACCCTCTGCAGGCTATGATTGGTTAGATAAACCTTTATCTCCCTATTTGGTCAGTGGAATACAGTGAAAAAGGTGATATACAGCTTCAACCACTTAATTCCTTCTTTGGACAATGGAATGAAGTCCAGGTCTCATTTAAAATCATGTGACTGGGGCCTATAGGCCTGATCTACTTTAGTTAACAGTCTCTGATCAATAGTCTTAATCTGTAAGTTCTTCACCTTTCCACACATTGTAAATTGGTGTAAAAGAATAGATAATTATTTTGCAAAATGCAAGGTGTTGCACCTATTGGAAAATCTGGATGATTTGCTGGTGAGTTTTGTTGTGTTGTTTTCTTTCTTTCTCTTATTATTTCTTGCAGAGGATGTCTTCCTATGCAGAACAAAGATAAAGGGAAATTAAGGTGATATAAAATTCAAAAGATAACAATTTAAAAATTAATAAACAATATAAAAATTATAGGCCTTAGACATTAAAATATATTTCCCTTTTTTCAAGTGGTTCACAAATACCATTTATTGCTGTATTTATTGAAAAATCTAGACTATTATTTTCTGTTTTATGGAATTCAGGATTTTATTTGTTTTACAATCTCTTGGGGAATTATGATTCTTAAATTGACTTTTGATATCAGGGCCACTAGGTGGTACAGTGGATAAAGTTGTAGACCTGGATTTCAGAATATGATAGCAGTGTTCAACAAAGTACTTGAAGGTCTGCCATATTAAAAATGGATTAATTTCTTTGCTAGGTGGATTCAAAAGTGGACATTATTTAGAATCGTATTTAGGGCTGATGTGAAGAAAAGCTCTCTACCAATTAGAGGTGTCCCAGAAGTGGGATGAGCTGCCTCAAGGACTGATTGAAATTAATGAAGCCATCAAGCAGAGGCTGGATGACTGTTTTTCAGGCACACTAGAATTTGTATTTCCTTTTCAAGGACAGATTGTACCATATCGCAAAATTACACAGTATTAGAATGAGCAGAACTTTCAGAGACCACCTAGTGGACCTATGCATAAAAAACCATTCTTACTAGTATATATACAATAGGCTTTTGTTTAGGGATCTCTTGCAATGGTGACTCCACTCTTCTGTAAGGCAGTTCATTCCACTGATGGGCAGTTTGAACTGTTGGAAAGTTTTCTCTGGCATCAAGCTGAAATTTGCCTCATTGTAGCATTCACCCTTTTCTCTAATACTATATCATGGGATCAGATGGAATAAGCCTAATCTCACTGAGGTCTCTTCTAGCTCTGGAATTCTGGGATTCAAGAACAGTAATAATAAAACTGATTAGGAACAATTATTTAAAAATTTTTAAAGCTATACATTAAAATTTTTATTGCTACTATTTGAATTCTCAAATATTCTAACTACATAGAATGAAAGTTTTCAAAAGTTAATTATCAAGTGGAAGACATTGGAACTATGTGGGAACAAGACAAAGTATATAATTCCATCATCTTCTTTGCTATCAGAGGTGTCCTAAAATTATTTTCACTTAGCCTACCATAAACACAGTTTACATGCTAACATTTCTATTATACTAAAAACTCTGTCATATTAATTAATTGTTGGGTAACAACTGAAAGAAATTTGGCTCCTTGTAGTCTAGGGTGTTAAATGAGATATTTGACTCTCTTGGGCCCACTCTCTCTCACTGCAGGTAATGAATAAATGTAATAAAGAATCAAGTCAGTAACTCAGAAGATCTTCAAAGACCACCGGACGCGGGGATCAATCAGGTCAGGTTTCAGATTGCATTTGGTGACCCATGTCAACAATCATCTATGTCCCTGAGGAAAACCTGAGACCTACAATTCCTCGATCTTCCAAGACCTGTTCAGAGTCCTGTTCATTTTGCTGAGAAGATAAAGAGAGGACAAGAGAGTGATCAAGGAAACAGAGATTTAACATGGAGTCATAGGTACTGAGGCAAATTCCCAGGCGAGGGTGGCGCGGGCGAGGGGAGGATATGGAAAGGGTAGGAATGAAGTATGTGTTGCTTAGTGGGCAAATCTAAGATATAAGCTGTCTATGCTGTATTAATAAAATTAGAAATAGAAGCATGAATCCTGATGTTAGCAGTTTCTTGAGGTGGGGAAGAGAAGTGTAGTCTTCTCTTCCCCTTTGGGAAAAAGTCCACCATGAAGCACTTGGGGACTGAAGACATGGTGAGATTGTAGAACAACTGGTACTAGAAGAAAAACAAGGACAGAAACGGGGAAGCAACATCCTTCCCATCCCAGGGAACTATGTAGGAATAAGGGTCTTTGTCAGGTTGTTAGGTGCTAATTCTAACTTTAGTCAGAAAGAAGGAAGGAAAGAGTGAGCAGGAAGAAGAGAAGGAAATCGGTAAGACAGAAAGCCTTAAAAAAGAAAGGGGAGAGGAAAAGTGTAGGGATTAAGAACAAAAAGGGACTGTAATTTTTTTGTTTTTGTTTTTTGTTTTTTATCATACTCCACACCTTCTTCCTTAGATGACTTTGGGTCATGTGCTGAGCCTCCTGAATTACTTTCTTCCTTGGGTCATCTTTTTTTTTCCTTTATTTCATTTTTGGTTGCCTCCCCCTTGTGACCATTCACTCATTCTCTCCTAAGTGGAACATCAGTGACTCTGAAGGTGAAACTCTAGATGACCCTAAACTTCTTCTCCAGGGCAGTCTGGCCATTTTAAGAACATCAACCAATCAAAGGGACAAGTCCCAGTTACCTGAATTCCTTTCTTGTGTACATAAACTGATACGTCCCTTTTAACATAGAAATCATCAAAGACCTGAAAAAGGCTTGCACTCTTTATGGGGCTACATCAGCTTATGTTTAGATGCTATTACAGAATTTTGGCTTTTGAAATCTTGACTCCTAATGACTGGAAATCTATAGCAAGGTATCCTAGAACCTGGACAAATTACATGTGGCTTTCTGAATATAGTGAGCTTGTAGGATACTAGCCCAACAAATATCAAAATGTTGTTCATATGCAATCACCTATGACCTACTAATCAGGTATAGGTCCCTATGCAGATGTCACAGCACAGATTAATTATTCTAGCAGCATATGAGCAAATTGCTGCTAATGCTATCAAAGCGTGGGCTTCTAATTCACAATAAAATGACAAAGGTGAGGCCTTCACAAAATAACACAAGGGCCTAGATGAACCCTTTGCTGACTTTGTGGGACGTTTGCAGGCTGCTATCACAAGAACTAATGGGAAAAATTCATCAACAGATGTTTTAATAAGGCAACTTGCAAGGAAAATGCTAATGAGGTGTGCAGAAGAATTATACTAGGACCTGAGCAAGGATGCTCCTTTAGAGGAGTTCATAAGACGTTGTGCCACAGTAGGCACAAATGCCTTTTATAGTCAGACTATGATGCAGACTTCCCAAGATCCCAACATGGTAGACAGGGTCCCTTCCGGCAAGGGACTTAGAAAGACACATCAATGCTTTCAGTGTGGTAAAGTAGGGCATCTGAAAGCTCAATGTTGGTTCATAGAGGCAGAGTGAGAAAACAGGGTGGGAGAACAAGACCCAGTACCCCATGTCCAAAATGCAACATGAGGCTTCCATTGGGCCCTCAGAATGTAGACAGGTTCAGGGAAGACGGATGAGGGGCCCAGCCTCCAGGGCCCCAGGCAAAAACACTTGGGCATGATGGCAGCCAATGGTGCACCCAGAGTGCTCTAGACGGCCAATACTTCCAATATGACCAATCAGTCAGGAAGCCATAGATGGGAGAAAGGGATTAACAATCAATCAGCCAGGAAGCAACCTTATGGGAGAGAAAGGGATTACAATTAGGGAGAATAGAGTTGTTATGTAGCTGAGACAACTCTGAGATACCCTTGGAGAGGTGAAATCCTGTTCCTTTCCAGCCTATGGGATCCCTTTGTTCCAGGCACTGTAGGCCTGACCATTTTACCTCCTGAGAGTACGTACAAAACAGTTCCATTCACATACTGATGTGGGAAATGGGGAATGTGTAGATAATATCCCAGTCACCAATATCAGGAAGACAATGTGTGACTTATCACGCAGGGGAAATAGTAGCATCAAGGTTTACCATACAGTAACCTAATAAGCAGCTTGGTGATAGTCACCCAGATTCTGATTCCAGATCACAAAATCCAGTAATATACTGGACAGAGCTTGCAACATACTGGACCAACCCATGCTCTACGATTCTATATAAATGGCCTTCCATTGGAAGGATTGGTAGACACTGTGCAGATCGACGGTACATAGAGGTGCCAATTGGCCCAGTCACTGGCCAAACGATTAAAGCAGACACCTACATGTCTGGTGTAGGGGACAACAAAGCAGCTGAAGTCTAGTGCTGCCCTATGAGATGGACTTTTGAAGGCAAAGACAGGAGTTTTTACCTCTATTATAGTTGAAAAATCCCCATCAATCTGTGGGGAAGAGACGTTTACAGCAATTAGGGTTAAAATGAGTACTTCGGTTTTTAAGCAGGGCTGCAGTTGAAGGCCTGCCAACATCTTTCACCTCTTCCTTATCCAATGGAAAATGATACACCAGTGTGGATAGAACAGTGGCCCTTAAGTCAACGATAAAAATTCAGGACTTATTAGATATAGTACAGGACAGCTTGACCAAGGACACTTAAAACTTTCTAAGTCCTTGGAATTCCCAGTGTTTGTTGTAAAAAGAAATCTGGAAAATGGAGGATAGTTAACGGATTTAAGAAAAGTGAATGAACAGATGGAAACTATGGGAACTCTTCAGCCTGGACTTCCATCTCCTACTCAGTTGCTCTAGAGAATGGCCTCTTGGGCATAGATAGTTAAGGATTGTTTCTATTCTATCCCTCTGATAGGAGGATAGAAAGATTTGTCTTTCAGATGCCCAGCGTTAACTATAGCTGAGCCTTATAAAAGATATGAATGGACAGTTTTCACAGGGAATAAAACAGCCCTTCTATGTGTCAAACTGTATGTTGTTGCTTTTGTCTAGTAAGAAAAGCATTCCCAAAAGTTATGCTATTAAATTACATGGATGATATATTGGGATGTGCACCTTGAGGAACAAAATGTTAGAAGCACGTCTACAAAAGACCATAGGAACACTAAGGAATTACAAATTATGACTTAGCACCAGAAAAATTCAAAGACATGCTCCTTTTTCAATATGCCTCTTAGGATATGAAGTATACCCTAAGGTGCTTGCAGTTCAAAAACTCTCCTAAGAACAGAAAAGCTAAAGACATTGAATGATATTCCAGAAATTGATAGGGAGATATCCAATGGATGTGACCAGTGTTAGGGTTTGACTACCTATCAGGTTACAACCGTTATATGACATTTTAATGGGGAGACAGTGCTTTAAATTCATCACGCCAGCTTACAAAAGAAGCTCTAAGAGGCTTTTGAGAGAAGTTGAACTTGGCTTTTATCCAATGTGGTTGAAAGAGTCACCAAAAACCCTTAGAGATATTCAGATTTTGCCACTATAAGAGGGCACTCTAGCAGCAGTCCTTCATCAAGGACACATGTGATAGAGTGGGAAACCTCCAGGCACAATCCAGAAAAAGCCTTTACACCCCTACCCAGTGGTTGTGGCTAGAATTTTATTAAAGGCCACTAAGCGAGAGTACAATTATCTGGGGCAAGACCTGACAAGATATACACCTTTTATAACAATACACAATTAATGTGTGTTGTGAGACCATCCCAGAGTGGCAAATTTTATAGCCATGGCTCCAAATTTTATTCATGGGTCTCCATTAAAGATAACTAGACTATTACATAATTGGCGATGGATTCTTGAAGAAAAAGTTTCTAAAGTTCCTCTTAAAGGACCAACTATCTTCACGGATGCATCCAAACGTAATATTTGTGCTGTGTACTCATAGATCTAACTATAAAGAGAGCAGTCAGAACTCCTTTTCAGTCCACTCAGCAATGAATTGTATGATCATTCTAGTCTTACTTATTATCCAGGAGACATAAATATAATACTGATTAGCCTATTCAGTAGGTGTGGGATACAAAGAATTGCTACAGCCAAATAAAATTTGAGCCTCTAATATATATCAGCTCTTTAAGAAACTTCAAGAGCAAGTGTAGAAAGCATCCAGGTAAGATCTATATATTACATGTCCATTCTCATACTGGATTTCCAGGTCCGTATTTGATGGCAATTCAAAGGCAGATAGCCTTCTAACTATAGTTGGTCAATACCTTTATTCCGAAGAAGCCCAGACATCTCATATCTAAATATCATCAGGGTTGCTCAAGTTTTAATTTAGCAATTTGGAATAAAAGAGAAGAAGTAGGAGCATAGTAAAGCCTGTACAGCTTGCCTCTCCTTTCCACGCCCTACACTGCCTCATGGGAATAACCCTCGTGGTTTGAGACCCATGAAATCTAGGCAAATGGATGTGGACCCATTATAAATCTTTGGTCATCTGCCTTTATCCGTGTTGGTAGACACCTTTTCGGGATTCAACTTTTGCAATACTAGCAGCAAAAGAGACAGCCTCGAGTGGTCACTAATTCCTCATACAAGCATTTGCCATTATGGGAGTGCCACAAGCAACAAAAACAGACAATGGTCCTCGCTTATACTTCAAAACATTTTGCACACTTTTTCTGCACAGTATAAGATTTTACACACAGGGCATACCTTATACCTCAAAGACAGGCAATAGTGGAGAGGAGAAACAGAGATATTAAGACGCTCCTCCAAAACAAAAAGGGAGCCATGGTAACCCTAGAGAACTTCTAAATCTAGCTCTTTATACTATTAACTTCTTGATTTTTTGACAAAGATGACTGGCTCCAGCAGACAGGTTTTATAACCCACTCGGAAGGTCGATAGTCCAGTGCGAGCAGCTCCACTATCTTAGATAATCGCCAGGTGATGTGGAGAGACCCAGAAAGTGGTGAATGGAAAGGACCAGATAGGCTAACCACTTTGGGGAGAGGGTTTGCTTGTATCTCTACAGGTGGAGAAGGAATCAGATGGGTGCCAACGAGCCATATTTGCATTGTCCATCACAGAGAGACAGAGCAGACCCTTGAAACAAAGGAGAAGACCCCAGAAATATTGGGTGGTTCTGTTGCTAATTGTGCTCACCATTGAAAGAGCATGGCAGTTATGGCGTTTGACTCATGGACATCAAAGATTGTTGGACTTGAAAACCCTCAGGAATCATTGGATTCTCTGAGACATAGAACTTGAAAACCCTCAGGAATCATTGGATTCTCTGAGACATAGGAGTTGAAAACTCTCAGGAATCATTGGATTCTCTGAGACATAGGACTTGAAAATCCTCAAAATCATTGGATTCTCTGAGACATAGGACTTGAAAACTCTCAGGAATCATTGGATTCTCTGAGAAATGATAAGACTGTTACAGGACTTCAAAATCTGCTGGAATCATTGGATTCCCTAACACATAAAAAAGACTTTTGCAGGACTTCAAAAACTCAGGGGATCATTGGATTCCCTGACATGTGAAGCAATGGACAATAGATTGGTTTTGGACTATCTCTGGCTGCTGAAGAAGGTGATGTGTGACTGTTGTCTAATACCCTCCTTCTAGGACTTCTGGTGATCTTTTCCAACACCATGTTGATTTATATTGTTTGCTATTCTGCTATTTGCATGTACAATTCATGTTTGTTACACCACATCGAGCCTGCACTGGCTGTGGGGAAAGTCATCCCTAATAGCTTCTGGGTTATTGCTATGTGCTTGTGTAATACCTCCCATGCTGATGGGCTTCTGCATAATAAGACCCTTCAGCCCAGAAACCCGCTAGCAACCCCCACTTCCCTTTGGTGCTTTTCATCTCCCTTCCTGAGATGTCAGGGAGGGATCATCTCCCTTTTTTAGTGCTTTCACCGCCTTTTCCTGAGAAGTCAGGAGTCTGTGATCACCTCCTTTTCGTGCTTTCACTCCTTCCCTGAGAAGTTAGGGAGGCTGTGATGACCTCCCTTGGGGCTCTGACCTCCCTGAGGAGTCAGGGATGGCATGACCACCTGTGTTCTAAAATAAAAGAAAGCGGGAGATGTAATGGGCTGAAGTTTGAGTTGATGTACTAAGGTCTCAAGTACATGAGGCTAAATAGTAATTGGGCTATACTCTATTAATATACATGATTGGATAAAGAATGGTCCCTGCCCACTCTCCGTGCACGTCCTGATGTGTTGTATAGGAAATGACGATTTTGGTGGGTGGAGGCAGAGAGAGAGTCAGTGAGAGAAGCTGGGAGAGATTGGGCTGGGTTCCATACTCCTGGCTGCTGGTCGTGTGGCTACTAATCTAGCTAGCTTCTTGACTCAGCTACACACATTGCTATCGCCGATTCTCTTCCACCTCCAATCCTTTTTCACTGAGAATAAAGACTGACAATTTTCCCCTAACCTGAATTCCTGTCTCCTGCTGATTTAAAAATACACGATCTTCACAACTTTGTAAATTCAAACTTGTTATCAAAATGGGAATGATCTCAAGGTCTGATTTCTCTCCTGGGCTCCTCATCACTTGCTCATTGCCCTTTGGATTTTTCTAACTAGATCTCATCACTGCACTTTAAAGTGCAAGGCAGAACTAACTGATGATTTTCATCCCCAAACCAGCTCTAGACCTTGTATGACATAGGCAGAAGAATGCAGAACTATCACATCCCAAGTAGACATGTATAGCTTAGATAGGCACACACACACACATACACACACACACACACACACACACACACACACACACACACACTTGTGCTGGTGCAAAATATTAAAGGAGTCAAAAGCACCCATAGAAATCAAACTCAAAAGCACCCATAGAAATCAAACTCTTTGCTCCCTTAGCTTGGCTTCTATCCTTATTTCAAGAAGGCATAGTCTTCTCTAGATACTTGCCCACTCCAGGAAGGTTTATTATAATCTCAACCCAGGAAGAAGTCTGTTGGTCTGTCAGAAAGGCCCTGACAGAGTAGCCTGAAGAGCATTTTTCCTGCTTCCTTCCTCCTCCTCCCAATGGGAGGAAGCACTGGTTGCCAACTGTTTCCTTCATACGATCTTTTCATGGATCAATTCTAAGAGGGAAAAAGTCTCCCTTACTTTGTATAGAAGTGGTCATGAAAATACAGACTATATGTCCCTTGGGCAAAAGAATCATAGCAAAGAATAATCCCAGTTTTAATAGAGTATGCCAGCTACTATGAAGGCCATATAATGTGAGAAGGGAAAGGGCACTAAAAATGGTGGGATTTTTTCCTAAGAGGTATCACCAGAGAAGAACCTTGATGGATACAAAATTCTAAAACTAGAAAATTAGGAGCTAAGGAGGAGGAAACTTTTGAAGCAGTGAGAACAGCTTGTACAAAGACATGAAGGTAGGAGATAGAATATTGCTTTTGGGAATAGAAAGTAAGCCAGTTTATATAAAACAGAGTGAGGGGAAGTAAGTGAAATGTCTGGTTGTGAATTGCTAAACTGAAGAGTCTGTATTGTATCCTAAAAAAATGGGGAGCCACTAAAATTTTTTAAGTTAGGTCAAATATGTACTTTATAAAGTCTTTTTGGTAGCTCTGAGAAGAATTGATTAGAAGCCAGAGACCCTGGAGGGAAGGAGATCAAGTAGGAAATTTTCATTATATTCCAATGACAGGTTTTGAGTTTGGTGGCTCCGTGAATGGCAACGGATATGAAAGATGTTAGGGAAGTAGAACAGGCAAAACACAATAAGTGATTAAATGACGTGGTGGAGTTATACAGAGCATGAAGTGCTGAGGAAACATCACAAGCCAAAATGGCTGTGCCCTCAAAAAGAAATAGGGAAGTTTGGAGTAGTTTGCCCTTCCAACATTCATCATTATTTTTTTCCTGTCATCTTAGCCAATCTGACAGGTATGTAGTGATACCTCAGAGTTGTCTTAATTTGCATTTCTCTGATCAATAGTGATTTGAAGCACTTTTTCATATGACTATAAATAGCTTTAATTTCTTCATCTGAAAATTGTCTGTTCATATCCCTTGACTATTTTAGATAACTTATCTTTATCTGAAGCCTTTTTCTTTCTCATTTCCTCCAGTAGTTCTACAGATGCCATTGAAGACTGAATCACTATTTCTAGGGAAGACAGTAGGAGCAGAATTTTCCTACAGATGAAGGACCCTGGCCTCAGAGATTCTGGACAATACTACTATGTAAGGAGGATGGGCACTGGAGATGACACACAAATTGCTCTTTGGTTTGGGGACAGATTTAACTGTGGACCCAAATACCTCTACCATCATAGTCCTATGAAAATTCTAAGATTTCAGGGCACATAGTTAGTCACTGAGAGATGACTATGAACCACTACATAGAATTCCCAATCTCTCTATTTTTGTCCGCCTACATTTTTGATTTCCTTCACAGGCTAATTGTACAATATTCCAAAGTCTGATTCTTTTGTACAGCAAAATAACTGTTTGGACATGTATACTTGTATTGTATTTAATTTTATAACTTTAACATATTTAACATGTATTGGTCAACTGCCATCTGAGGGAAGGTGGGGAAGGAGGGGAAAAGTTGGAAAAAAGGTTTGGCAATTATCAATGTGAAAAATTACCCATGCATATATCTTGTAAATAAAAAGCTATTTTAAAAAAAAAGATTTAAAGAATTTTAACTAGACATAATAGCTAGGAACTTAAATATCATCATGCTTTATTCAAATGTTGAGATGAAATCCAGGTTTGCTAGATATGTAGAAAAAGCCAGTGTATCAGGAAGAGTCCAAGAGGGAGAAAATCTCGATAGGATCTAATTCAGTTGTCAAGAAACATTTTTCAAGTCCGGGAAATGAATAAGAGCAATTAGTCTTACCTGAGGGTCAATGTGAGCATCTGGAAGAAGAAGAAAACTGAAAAAGTGAGAAAATGGGAGCCCCATGATCTGATAGTCTTCATTATACCTAGAGGAAACAGAAAGAGGAGAATGGAATATGTGATAGGAAGACAGGGAGTTGGTACTGGTGATGAGATATGAGGTGTTAACATGGTAGCACAGGTAAGTCCATGTCTATGACAGGGATGTGGAGGTTCAGTCTTTATGACAGGAGGAGGGGAGGAAAAACAATGATTTTTATAGGAGGAGTGCTAATCAGTAAATGGTATAAGTATATCAATTACAGGTCTAGCATCAGGTAATGCCTGGGTAATTTTCCTTGAAGACAGAGGAAGGTATTGAAATAACAGATAAGCCACAACTCTCTGTTACATGCAAATAACTCTGACTTGAATCTGGATCAAGATCAACTACCTACTCTGAGAAGGATGTCTGTGTTCTTCATACATGTTTCCAAACAAAGAGCAAAAGAAGAAGTCTGGCCCCAGATACAAGCAGATATGGTATATGAAACTTGAAGGAAGGAAGGAAGCATCCCTAAACCAGTCTCAGGAGTATTGGACCAATATGAGCCTAGGGAGAGGATATTCCTTGGGAGAGTGAATCCTTTGGGGAGGGTGACAAACATCTACCTAAGTTCCACCTAATCCTCAATTCCCCAGGAATCAGAAATACAAACTGGGATAGAGACAAGAATTTATTGGGAGAAATAGGGATAAATTGTGTTCTTACACAATGGTCCCTTAATTATGTTGAGTTGGATGATGATCAGGGCTTTGTCTGTTAGAGAGAAGCTATTTTCTTCTAAGGCTGTATAATTAGGTTGATATTTCTAAATACTTTTTTTTCCTTTTTGGAGAAGGTGACTTAGTATCTATTTCTTTTCTTATGGGAGGGGAATTGTTTCCTTCTTGGGAGAGAATGTGTCCTGTCTGAGGGAGGTAGATCTTCTATCCTCTCTTTCTTAGGCAGAAAAGAGCTACCACAGGTAGATCCTGTGTCTGGGCCTTGCTCCTTCAGAATAGTCTCTTGAGGGCTGCCTCCCTCTTGTGACCTTTGATCCTGGGTGGAGTTAGAAACAAGAGAACAGACCTGAGCTCAAAAGTGAAATATACCCCACCTTGGGATATGGGAGATGAAACTTGAGAAAGTATCAGTGCTAGAAGCCTGTTTCTAGTTCCTGAGTGAGTCCCATTTGTCAAAAGGAATTCAACTTTCATACTGCTGGCCTGGTAATTGCTAATTTGCTGCTGGACTGATTATTCCCTAGTCCTAGTTAATTCCTTCTCTCTGGGGCTCCTGCCACAGTTTCATTCATTATCCTTCCTTCTTTACTCTGAACAAATTTTCAAGAACTGGACTGTAGACCCCTTCCTCCTTAATACAGTGCCTTCATGTTTAACATATATTGGATTACTTCTGCTTAGTCCCCTATTCCTGAAGTGCTTTCAACTTTCAAATTCCTTTAGCCCTAGTTTGGTCCAGAGTCTTTGTATCCATTCAAAAGCATTTCAGGTTCTATTAGAGACATGACCAGAGTTTGTATTTTGAATCTATTTAGAGGTATCTGATATCGTGTGACCTGGGAGCAAAAGAGAAGAATTTAATAGTCATTCTTCTCAAATAATAGTAATAAACTTTTTGTACATTAATTTGAAAATTTCAAAACATTTTATAGACATGATTTCAAGTAAATCGGTTTTGAAACAGACCTTTTATGAAAGTTCTTCAAAATTTCCTCTGCTGGAAATTTGTTACATTCATATATTTGTGGGTCCTAACACTCCAAAATCTGTTCACAGGCTTGATGGTATTGATCTGAGGAAAGCAGGAAACAGATCAGACAAAGGCCTATGTACTCTCCACCATCCTGGCTCTGCTCCCCTCAAGTAAATCATAAAGAATTCTGAGTTGCAGATATGTTATTATCTCCATTTTAAAATTGAATTCAGTAATCATCAAAGACTTTAAGAGCTTTTTCCATACTCACAGAGTTAGTCACCAGCAGGATATGAGCCCACATTTCCTTAATTCCAATTTTCTATCCATCATCTCATCTGTTCTCCACTCATGGATATTCCCCATCTCTGCCCCAAATTCACACACTCTCCCTCCTAGCGGACCTATGGACCTCCCAGGGAGTCCTCTCTCAAGTCATCAGGCTTTCTGGTCCATTTCCTTTAATAAAATATTGGGAAAAGGATAAATGAGGGAATGGAAAATAATACCATTGAGAGTCACAAAGATGAATGGGACCTTGAGATTATCAAATCCAACATCCCTCCCTAAACACACAACCTGGAAACCCATACCACTCCACATTCACCCAGGATACACATTTTATGATAGAAAAACAGCCAAACGACAGAGGAGACTTATGGAAGATCACATGTGATATTTGTGATATTGCTACCTTCTCATCTAGGAGAGATATCCTGAGTGTGGCTATATTCTGTGTTCTATCTAAAAGTGAAAGTTCAAATAATATACAGAAAGTCAAGTCAATGATTTTGAAATGGCAGAAGCTATTGGTTAGGGGTGGGTTAGATGACAAGCCTTACTTACTGTTATCAAGTCAGGTGGAGTCTAGAACAATATCTGGGCATAGAAAATGTGAAAGATATCTTCAGATGGACTCTGGGCTGGAAGCAATTCTGTTGTAAAAAGGTGATATGGAGTAAAATAAACTATTGTGAAGGGAAAAGTGAGGCTGAAGAAAAGATACAATCATTGTACAATGCAGTATTAGGGACAGTCTCTGAAGAAATCTTAAACTGGTGGTCTCTGGTGACATAGATTATTCTTCTATCTATTCATTATGGCTCTTCCATCCTGTTTGTGCTCAGTGATAAAGTGTCCTCTGGTTTGTGACTGGCTATAATTAACTGGAATGGAAGGATAAACAGAATAGAAACCAGATCATTGGAATCACAGGAGGGTAGGGCCAGGGGAAGACACTCACTCTTTGAAAAGGTGAGCTGCTCAGCCAAAACATTCAGTTTCAAAACAAAAACATATATTAAGTGCCTTCTAAAGGAATGTCTTTGTTTTCATCAAAGGGAGGCATAGTAGAAGGAAGAGACAGAGAAACACACAGGAAGGGAGACAGACGGAGACAGAAACAGAGACCTAGACAGAGGAAGAGACGAGAAAGAAATATAGACAGATTCAGAGACCCAGAGAGAAAGACAGAGACAGAGACAGACAAAGAAAAACAGAGAAGATGAAGACAGAGAATTATGGTTATAATATAATAAGTAGATAAGGGAGGTCAAGTAGTGAAATGAGAGACTGGAGAGACAAATCTCTTAATCTGTGAAATGGGAAAGGCTTCTTGGAAGCAGGGTGATTGAGCTGAGCTGAATTTTAGGAAGATAAAGAATGACAAATGATCATTTTCAAACTGCACCTATGCAAACTATACTTTTATTGAGTTTAATCAAATGATGGACTAATTAAGGACTTAACAAATCTTAAAGTTCTTTATAAATGGTAGCTATTTGGAGGGGCAAGATATTGTAGTAAATAGATATAATGTTGGATCCAGAGTCAGGAAGACCTGGAAAGCAATTTGGAAATACAAATTTGGCTTAGGAAAATCACATCATAAACCCTAATAAGCTTGACATAGATGTGTGACTTGAATATTAAAGAGTATGTAATTAAAAATACTTATCAAGTATCTTTCACAGTTATAGGTAACAGAGGGGTTGGGACGGAGAGAGAGGAGAGGGAGAGAGGGTCAGAGAGGATCATGCTGATCACCAAAGAAAACATAAATAATTTTTGTTACATGTAATTGAAATTGTGTTGTGTGAATAAAATGAACATCACAAGGATTAAAAAAGAAGCTGTCAACTGGGAAGAATTTGTATCATGTTATCTCTTTTCTAAGAGTATGATAGCCAATAGAAGTATGAGAGGCTAAGAACCATTCCCTAATAGATAATTAGTCAATGAATATGAGCAAAAGAATTGTAAATGACTAAATGTCACCAAAATTTGCACCAGATCAAAATTCCCCTAGTAAATTGGCAAAGATGACAAAAGTTAGGAATATTCAATGTTGCAGCACTTGCAAAGAGATAGTCTCACTGAAGCACTGCTGGTGGATGTGCAAATTGGTCCAAGTATTCTGGGAAACAACTTGAAATGTGCGCTTTAATAGAGATTCCAGTGCTAGAGAAAATATCATAAAGAAGGCAAAGAGGAATGTAACATACCAAGATATTTACAGCAGCATCCTATAGGAAGAAAGAACTGGAAATGAAGCAGATTCCAACTGATCTGGCTACACATGAATATAATGGAATATTACTGTGTTTTAAGAAACAGTATATAGGAAGAATAGAGAGAAGCATAAGAAGACATATAGAGTGATGCAAAGTGAGTTAAGGTGAACTGGACAAAACTATACATACAATGAAAGCAGTAATATAAAAGGAAAACAATAACAATAAACAATCTTTGTTCAATTTTATTGATGTAAATTGGTGTAAAAGAATAGATGATAAGGTGGTTTCTCAAAGAGCAAGGTGTTGCATCTACTGGAAAATTTGTTAATTTGCTGGTTAGTTTTGTTATGCTCTTTTCTTTCTTTTTCTTATTACTTGTTGCAGAGGATGTCTTACTAAACAGAAGAAATATGAAGTGGGAAATTAAGGTGATATAAAATCAAAAGATAACAATTTTTAAAATAAATGTCACAATTTGATTATTATTTGCCTTAGATATTAAAATATATTTTCTCCTTTTTCGAGTGGTTCATAAATCCTATTTTGTTGCTGTATTTATTGAAATAATCTAGACAGAATTATTTTCTGTTTTATGGAATTCAGGTTTTTGATTTGTTTTATCTCTTGGGGAAACATCAGGGCCACTAGGTGGAACAGTGGATAAAGTTGTAGAACTAGATTCTGGAATGTGATAGTAGCACTGTGTTCAGCTAAGTTCTTGAAGGTCTGCCATGCTGAAAATGGATTAATTTCTTTACTACATGGATTCAATAGGTGGACATTATTTAGAATCACATTTAGGGCTGATGTGAAGAAAAGCTCCCTATCAATTAGAGAAGCCCCAGAAAGGGGATGAACTGCCTCAAGGACTGATTGAAGTCATTGAATGCATCAAGCAGAGGCTGGATGGTTGTTTGTCAGGCACACTAGAATTTGTATTTTGTTCTCAAGGACAGATTGTACCATATCACAGAATTAAACAATATTAGAGTGAGCAGGACTTTCAGAAACAACCTAGAGGATCTATGCAGAAAAACATTCTCTACTGTATACACAATAGGCTTTTGTTTAATGATCTCTTGCAATGATACTCCACTATTCTGTTAGGCAGCTCATTCCACTGATGGAAAGGTTTAATTGTTAGGAAGTTTTCTCTTGCATCAAGCTGAAATTTGCCTCTTTGGAGCATTCACTTCCTTTTTCCTAATATTATACCATAGGGACAGATGGAATAAACCTAACTTCATTGAGGACTCTTCTAACTCTTGAATTCTGTGATTCAAGAACACTAATAATAACAACTGATTAGGAACAATTATTATAAATTTTAAATTTTTTTAATTAAAAATTTTAGTGCTACTTTTTTGAATTCTCATAATATTCTAACTGCATAGAATGAAAGTTTTCAAAACTTTCATGAAAGACATTGGAACCATGTGAGAACAAGATAAAGTATAATATAATTCCCATCATCCTCTCTGCTATCAGAGGTGTCCTGACACTATTTTCAGTGAACCTACAGAAAACATAGTTTAGATGACAACACTTCTATTACGCTACAAAAATCCATCATATTAATCATCTGTGTAATAACTGAAAGAAATCTGTTAGTCCTGTAGCCCAGGGTGTTAAATGAGAGACCTGACTCCCATGGGCCCACTCTCTCTTCAGCACAGAGTAAAGGTGATAAAGAATCAAGTCAGTAACGAAAAAGATCTTCAAAACCCACCAGATTACAGGGATCAATCAGGTCAAGTTTCAGAGTGCATTTGTGACCCATATCAGTAGTAATCTCAGAATACCATGCCCTAGAGGAAAACATGAGACCTATGTTCAGAGTCCTGATTCTTTTTTGCTGAGGAGCATAAAGGAAGGACAAGAGAGTGATCAAAGAAAACAGAGCTTTAACATGGATTTATAGGTACTGAGGCAAATTCCCAGGAGGATGAAAAGGTAGGGACATGAAGGATGTGTTCATTAGAGATCAAGTGAAGGGTATAGCTACTCCTATGCATTGTTGATAAAAATTGGAAATGGAAGTATGAATCCTGGTGTTAGCAGTTTTCTTGAGGTAGAGAGAGAAGTACAATCTTCTCTTCCCCTTTGGGAAACTTCCATAGGGAAGGAGCATATCTACCATGAAACTTTGGGGCTGAAGGTATGGTGACATTGTGGAATAACTGGTACTAGAAGAAAAAAAGGACAGAAAGGGGGAAGCAACATCCCGCACATCCTAGAGAAGTATGTAAAATTAAAGGTCATTATCCAGGTTATTGGTGCTAATTCTAGATTTAGCAGAAAGGTGGACAGAAAGAATAAGCAGGAAGAAGAGAAGGAAATTGATAGGACAGAAAGCTTAAGAAAAAAAAAGGAGGTAAAGTGTAGGGATGGAGAACAAAAAGGGACTATGATCTTATTTTTTTTTTATCATAGTCCACACCTTCTTCCATAGATGACTTCAGGTCATGTGTTGAGCCTCTTGAATTACTTTCTTCCTTGGGTCATCTTTTTTTTTCCTTATTTCATTTTTGGTTGCCTCCCCATTGTGACCATTCATTCATTTCCTCCCAAGTGGAATATCAGTGACTCTGAATGAAGCCCTAGATGGCCCTAAACTTCTTTTTTAGGGCAGTCTGGCCATGCTAAGTACATCAGCCAATCAAGGGGACAAGTCCCAGTTTCCTGAATTCTCTCTTGGGAAGATAAATATCCAGGGAGAGGTTGTCAAATTATTATTCCTAAAAAGGTGAGGAATATCAACATGAAGCTCCAAGCAAGTCAGTCTATCCAATCCTCCTTGAATATAATCCTTGCAGAATAGACCAATGTTTATTACCTCTCAGAGAGTGCTCCAACATAAACTATTTAATTTTATTTCCCAATTACCTTTCCCTTCTATAAGATGGCTAGAACCACATGTCTGTTCTTCCACCTCCACTCCCAGCTTACAGTTGTCTTTCTGTATCACCCCTGGATTAATTGATACGCCAAATTATACCCAACCTGTTCCATCCTTAGGAAGCCTCCCCTCTCTCCACCACCAAATTCGTCATGAATTTGGCTCACTATCCAAGTGACAATGAAACCCACAGGAGAAGGGAAATCCAAATGTTACTATGGTAACTTAGGGTGAATCACACCTGTCTTTGAAAGGGAAAAAGGGTTAGTTGAGGTCAGGGCTCTCTAGAGATTGAAGTGAGGAAAGAATGAGGACAGGTAGTTCATGCCCAGTGAGTATTTCATGAGGACTTCCTTCAATATTATCCACTTACCTTTCCCCAATTCTGGCCCCAGGTCCCCATTATCTTGGCAACTGTATAATGCCTATAATTAAAAATATAAACACTCACTTCTGTTGAACAAAGTCACTGCCATTATCCTGATCAACTGATGTAGAGGGCTAAAACTCTAGAAAGGTATACTTGAATTAGATAATTGAGTACTTAAGGCTAATTACCTATTCCATGTGAGACAATGAATGTTTGGATAAATGGCTCTTCTCACTGTTGGTGCTTGCTGAATGTTTGGTGTTAAGATAATCATAGGCAAGGATGGAGGATGGAAGGAGAGAGGGCAGGATGAGAAGAGAAATTGGTGAGCCTGGACTCCCTAATCCAGGATTCTGCTCGGCTGTTTCTTTCACTTCTCCCCTAAAGACTAAGGACTTTAATTCATCCTGACTCTGGTTGACTCTGAAGCCCATACTTAATAACTGACACCCAATGTGGACCAAGGACCCTAATTTCACTGAAGAAGTCCCTGTAACTAGGAAATAGGGTATTTTAATAGACAAACAGGGAACTTACTTTGTTAAGAGCTAAACTAGAAACTTCTGTATTTTAGCTGAAATGGGGCAGATATTAGGAAAAGATTCACCCACACCCCCAGCCCCAACCACAACCCCAGTCCAAGGGAGATCTACAGGAAGCATATTCAGACTGATAAAGAGGCAAGATTTGATTGTAACTTGAGAGCATATTGATGGACTTTTGATACATTAGAATGCACCTCCCTTGGTTCTTCAAGGAAGAAGAAATAGAGGCAGATAATTGGAAACTAGTAGGAGATCAACTGTGTGAATATTACAATGATAAAGGTCCTGATTCAATTTCTAAGGAAACATTCTATATGTACAACATAATACAGTTGGCCTTAAAGAATCCCACAAGTTCTAGAAAAAAGAGAAGTTTTGAGAACAACCAGATGAGGAAGTGTGAGGAAAAAGAGGAAGAGAAGGGAGAGGATAATGGAAATCTCAATGGAGGGTATGGGGAGTTAAGTGAACTAAAAGACTGTGATTCTCACTCTTACTGCCCAGCTTCAACTCTGCCTACACTCGAGCAGGGCTTTGACCCTCCCTATCAACTGCACCTTCATGGGTAGGGGAGGAAAGGAATGATATTACCAGGACCTCCCCCAGCACCTCCCCATGACTCCATTGCAAAATTCACTACTCAAAGCCAGAGAGGAAGAGCAGAATACAGCTGATTTGAGAATAGAAATGTATTCTGTGATTCAACAGCTTAACAGGAAAATAGAAGATACATTCCTTTTGATCTAGAAATTCTCCAAGACCTGAAAAAGGCTTGCATTCTTTAGGGGGCTACATCATCTTATGTTAAGATGTTATTACAGAATTTGGCTTATGAAATTTTAACCCCTAGTGGCTGGAAATCTATAGCAAGGACATTATTAGAACCTGGACAAAATTTGTTGTGGGTTTCAAAGTATAGTGAACTCTGTAGGATAGAGCCAACAAAATAGGTAAATTGAGTTATTACTCCAATCACCTGTGACCAACTAACAGGTGTAGGTTTTATGCAGACACTTCAGCACAAATTAATTACTGCATAGGAGCATATGTGCAGTTTGCTTCTGCTACTATCAAAGCATGGGGCTTTATCCCAGATAAACAGGACAGAGAAGAGGCCTTCATGAAAATAGCACAAGGGTCAAATGAACCCTTTGCTGATTTTGTGGGACATCTGCAGACAGCTGTCATAAAAACTATTGGTGAAAATGCAGCAACAGAAATTATGATAAGGCAACTTGCTAAAGAAAATGCTAATGAGGTTTGTAAAAGAATTATACTAGGACTACTCAAGGATGCACCTTTAGAGGAGATCATAAGATGCTGTGCCACAGTGTGCACAAATACCTTTATACCCAGGCTATGATACAGACTTCCCAAGATCCGAATATAGGAAGACAGGATCCTTCCCAGAGAGACTCGTCAATGTTTTCAATGTGGTAAAGTAGTATATTAGAAAGTGCAATGTTGTCATAGAGACATAGTGAGAAAACAGGGTGGGAGAACAAGACCCAATACCCCATGTCCAAAATACAACAGAGGCTTCCATTGGGCATCAGAATGTAGAATGACTCAGAAAACAGGATGAAGGGCCCAGCCCCAGGGCCAAAACAAAAATACTTAGGGCATGATGGTAGCTGATGCTACACCCAGAGAGCATATAGAAGAAGTTCAGTACTCACACATGACCAATCAGCCAGGAAGCAACCTAATGGTGGAAAGTGATGATTACAATTGGGGAGAATAGAGTTGTATGCAGCTGGGACCACTGAGATATCCCCTGGAGAAGTGAAATCTGTTCCTCTCCAGCTTACGGATCCCTTGCCCCCAGTCACAGTAGGCTTGTCCATTTCACCTCCTGAGAGTACTTACAAAACAGTGTTCATCCATACACTGATGTGGGAAACTGGGGAATGTGTAGTTAATATCCCAATCATAATATAGGTAGACAATGTGTGACTTATCTATCTTGAGAAGTAGTAACATCAGGCTTACTCATACAGACACCTAATAAGCAATCTGGTGATAGTTGCCCAGATTCTCACTGCAAGCAACAAAATCCAGGAATATGCTGAACTGCCACCGTTATAACTGACCATCCTATGCTCATTGTCTATATAAATGGTGTAACTTTAGAAGGATTGGTAGACACTGGTGCAGATCATACAGTCATAAGAGGTGCCAACTGGCCCAGTTACTGGTCAAAGATTAAGGCAGACACCTACATGTCTGGCATAGAAGGATCAATACTAGCTGAAGTTAGTGCTACCCTTTGAGATGGACTTTTGAAGGTGAAACAGGAGTTTTTACTCCTTTTACAATTCCTGGCTGATTGGTCATGTGTGAGTACTGAACTTCTATATGCTCTTTGGGTGTAGTATAGGCTACCATCATGCCCCAAGTATTTTTGTTTTGGGCCCTGGGGCTTGGCCCTTCATCCTGTTTTTCTGAGTCATTCTACATTCTGATGCCCAATGGAAGCCTCTGTTGCATTTTGGACATGGGGTATTGGGTCTTGTTCTCCCACCCTGTTTTCTCACTATGTTTACATCAATCTGTGGGGAAGAAACATTTTACAACAAGTAGGATTACAAATGAGTACTTTGGTTTTTAGGCAGGGCGGCTGTTGAAGGCCTGCCAGCATTCTCACCAGTTCCTATTCAATGGAAAACTGATACACCAGTGTGGATAGAACAGTGGCCCTTAGCTAGCGATAAAATTCAGACTTTATTAGATTTAGTAGAGAAGCAACTTGACCAAGGACACTTGCAACCTTCTCTAAGTCCTTGAAATTGCCCTGTGTTTGTTGTAAGAACGAAATTTGGAAAATGGAGGATCTTGATTGATTTAAGAAAAGTAAATGAATAGATGGAAACTATGGGAATTCTTCAGCCTGGACTTTCATTTCCTACTCATTTGCCTAGAGAATGGCCTCTTTGGGTTATAGACATTAAGGATTGTTTTATTCTATCCCTCTAGATAAGGAGGATATGAAAAGATTTGCCTTTTCAGTGCCCTGCGTTAACTTAGCTGAGCCTTATAAAAGATATGAATGGACAGTTTTGCCACAGGGAATGAAAAACAGCCCTACTATATGTCAAATGTATTTTGCTGCTGCTCTTGCTCCAGTAAGAAAATCATTTCCAAAAAAATTATTACATTACATGAATGATATATTGGGATGTGTACCTGAGGAACAAATATTAGAAGTATATCTATAAAAGATCATAGAAACACTAAGGAACTACAAATTGCATGTAGCTCAAGAAAAAATTCAAAGACATGTTCCTTTTCAATATTTAGGATATGAAGTATATCCTAAGGCATTTACAGTACAAAAACTTTTCTTAAGAACAGAGAAGTTGAACACCTTAAATGACTTTCAGAAATTGATAAGAGATATCCAATGGATACATCCAATGTTAGACATGACTACCTATCAATTGTAACCATTATATGACATCTTAAGGGGAGGCAGTGCTTGAAACTCACCACACCAGCTTACAAAAGAAGCTGCTCAAGAGGCTTTGAGAGAAGTTGAACTGGCTTTATCCAATGTGGTTGAAAGAGACACTCAAAAACACTTAAGAATAGCAGTTTTTGCTACAACAGAGGCACCCACAGCAGTCCTTCATCATGGAGACAGTGTGAGAGAGTGGGTGAACCTCCCAGCACAACCAGAACAAAGCCTTACTCTTTACTCAGTTCTTGTGGCTAGAATCTTATTAAAAGCCATTAAGTGAGCAGTACAATTATCTGGGATAAGACCTGACAAGATATACACTTTTATACCAATGCACAAATTAATGTATGCTGTGAAACCATCCCAGAATGGCAAATTTTTTTGGCCATGACTCCAAATTTTACACATGGGTCTCCATTAAAGATAACCCTGGCTATTACATAATTGGCAATGGATTCTTGAAGAAAAGGTTTCTAAAGTTCCTCTTAAAGGACCAACTATTTTTACAGATACATCCAAACATAACATTTGTGCTGTATACTCTCGTGACTTAACTATAAAGAGAGTCGTCAGAACTCCTTTTCAGTCCACTCACATCAAAACCTGTGCTTTATTGCTATGTGCTTGTGTAATACCTCCCATGTCGATGTGTTTGTGTGTACCTGTTTCTAGTAAGCACCTTCATTTTTTCATCAGAATGAATTGTATGCAATCATTCTGGCTCTTATTATTCAGGAGATGTAAATATAATATCTGATTCAGCCTATTCGGTAGGTGTGGTACAAAGAATTGCCACAGCCCAAACAAATCAGCTCTTTAAGGAACTTCAAGAGTAAGTGAGAAAGCATTCAGGTAAGATTTATATCTTGCATGTCCACTCTCATAGTGGATATCCAGGTCCTATTTTTGATGGTAGTTCAAAGGCAGATACCCTTCTAACTACGTTGGCCAATACTCCTTTATTTCAGGAAGCCCAAGAATCTCATTCTAAATATCATCAGGCTGCTCAAGCTTTACATTTACAATTTGGAATAACAAGAGAGGAAGCTTGGAGTATAGTAAAAGACTGTACAGCTTGCCTTCCTTTCCATGCTCTTACACTCCCTCCAGGGAAGAACCTCCTTGTATGAGACCCAATGAAATTTGGTAAATGGATGTGACCCATTATAAATCTTTTGGTCATCTGCCTTTTATCCGTGTTGTGGTAGACACCTTTTCAGGATTCATTTTTGCAATACCATAAGCAAATAATACCATAAGCAAAAGAGACAGCCCAGGTGATCACTGAATTCCTTATCCAAGCATTTGCAATTATGGTGTGCCACAAGCCATAAAAACAGATAATGGACCTGCATATATGTCTAAACATTTTGCACACTTTTGTGCACAGTATAAGATTTTACTCACCACTGGCATACCCTTTAATCCCCAAGAACAGGCAATAGTAGAGAGGAGAAACAGAGACATCAACATGCTCCTCCAAAACAAAAAGAATGAGGGAGCCACAGGTAACCCTAGAGAACTTCTAAATTTAGCTCTTTAAACTATTGACTTCTTGATTTTTGGCAAAGATGCACTGGCTTTGGCAGACAGCTTTTATAATTCACCAGAAGGGCAGAGTCCAGTGCAAGCAGCTACACTATCTTTAGATAATCGCCAGGTGATGGGGAGAAATCCAGAAAAGGTGAATGGAAGGGACCAGATAGGTTAACTGCTTGGGGAGAGGGTTTGCTTGTATCTCTACAGATGGAGAAGGAATCAGATAGGTGTCAATGAGCCACATTCGCCTTGTCCATCGGAGAGACGGAGCACACCCTTGAAATGAAGAAGGCCCAGGAAACCTCAGATGGTTCCATTGCTGATTGTGCCCACCACTGAAAGAGCATGGTAATTATGGCAATTGATTCGTGGACATCAAATATTGCTAATGAGATTGATGCAGGACTTGAAAATCCTTAGGAATCACTGTATTCCTGGGGCATGATAAGACTGTTGCAAGACTTCAAAATATGCAGGAATTATTGGATTCCCTAACACATAAAAAGACTGTTGCAGGACTTCAAAAACTTGCAAGGATCATTAGATTCCCCAGCACATGAAGCAATGGATAATAGATTGGTTTTGGACTATTTCTTGTCTGCTGAAGGAGGCATATGTGTGATTGTTATTTACATACCCTCCTTCTAGGACTTCCAGAAATCTTTTACAATACCATGTTGACTCATATTGTTTGTTATATCCTACTTGCATGTACAATTCATGTTTGTTACACCACATCAAGCCTGCACCGGCTGTGAGGAGAGTCATCACTGCTAGCCTGTGCATTATTGCTATGTGCTTGTGTAATACTTCCCATGCTGATGGGTTTGTGTATACTGGTTTCTAGTAAAACCCTTCAGGCCAAAACCCCTAACAGTATCTGGCTTGAGTCCCCACTTCTCTTTGTTGTTTTTCATCTCTCTTCCTGAGAAGTCAGGGAGGGCATGACCAACTATGTTCTGAAACAAAAGAAAGTGGGAGATATAGAGGGCTAAAACTCTGAAAAGGTATATTTGAATCAGACAACTGAGTACGTAAAGCTAGTTATCTATTAGATGTGAAACAATGATTCTATTAACATATGTTTGGATGAATGGCTCTTCTCACTGCTGATGCTTGCTCAATGTTTGGTATTAAGATAATCATAGGCAAGGGTTTGGAGGGCAGAGGGAGAGAGGTGAGAGAGTCACTTGGCATCAGGATAAGGAGAAGTTGGTGAGTCTGTTCTCCTGAATCCAGGATTGTGCTTGGCTGTTTCTTTCACTTCTCCCCTAAAGACTAAGAACTTTAATTCATCCTGATGCTGGCTGACCTTGAAGCCCTCCAGAGAGCTAGCCTGTACTTAACTGACACCAAAAGGCATATTTCTGAAGATCTACAAGAGGTCACCAAGGATCAAGGACATAACCACACACACTCTTTCCCCCACCCTCTGGACAGTTAGATCTCACAAAAGGACTTCAAAAGGACTCCAAAAGGACTCCAAAAGACTCCAAAGGACTAGGAGTACGAGTTTTCTCCAACTAAATATCTCACAGAAGTTGACCACCCACTCAGCTTTCCCACTGAAAAGAAAAGGTACCAAAGTGGGGAGATCTCATGGTCCCCAGAGAAAGTTCATTCCCACTTTTTACACCCATATTTTCTCATATTAGGAGCATTCCAGAAAAATGACAGAGACCTCCAGCCTCAGGGATAGAAAGTGTTAGTGAGGGGATCCAGGGACTCAAAGAGAATTCCTTAGCTCCTGTCATAGATCCCCAAAGAAAGAGAAACATTGAAATGTTAATACATCTTGTACTCCTGTAAATTTTCTATCTGTCTTGGCTTATGAATTAAGCCCAAAGAAAACCACAAAGGCATTTATTCTAAGGGTTTCTGGTGCCATTGTTAGGTTAAATGGATTGGGTGAAGTGCACAAGGATTCTCATATCTTTGTACCTTTTTCATATGAGAAACTGAGGCAGAGGTTAAAAATTGGCCCAGGGTCACACATCAAGGAAAAGGCAGAAAATAAACTCAGATCTTTCTGGCTCCACTCAACATCCGTGTCCACTGCACCTCTTAGCTCCTTCTGAATGAAGCTGTGCTAGGGATCTCATTTTACTAATAGCACCTCACAAGAAGAGGTTCAAAGGGAAAATGTTGGTGTCAGTGATATTTTTCCTATTAATTTATTAATCATTAAAATCATGTATGTGTCAAATAAATGCAATAGTTTTCCATATCAGAATATATCAGCCACTTCCCACATCAAAATAACAGCAAGATAACATTTTGTTACCAAATTTATTCTCTTTTTCTCACCATGCTTCCTTAATGCTATGACATATTCCATGGTCCAGCCTAATTAGAATGATACTTCTCCCAACATATTTGAAGCCTGAAATAATCCTTAATCAAACTGGTCTTTGACACCTCCTTTTTCTTCCCAACGTCTGTCTGTCTGTCTGTCTGTCCCTCTGTCTTGCTCTTGCTCTTGTTCAAGCTCTCTCTCAATCTGTCCTTCTCTGTCTCCCTGCTACCTCACTCTGTGTGTGTGAGTGTGTGTGTGTTATATGTGTGTGTTTTGTGTATGCTAGGTCACAAGGACCTGGGCAAAATGATGTTTGTTCTATATTCCTTTCTTGCTACTTTTTACCTTCTTCCTTGTTTCCTCCCTTTTCTCTCCTTCCCTCCCAGTCTTTCCACTTTTTTTTCCTTCTATTGAAACCTGAAAAATGGCACTGGAACCTAATACAACAGTGACAAAGAAATAGGAAATGACTCTCTCAGCTCTACATAAGTAGAAGGTATCAGGTGCAGAAGAAGAAAACAAACCTGAATCTTACTTAGAATATACCTTTCAAGATGTGTTCTTCCAGACCACTTAGGACTAATTTTCCTGACTTCAGAGTTATGCACTCCTTCCACACTGGCCCCATGAATTATGTTACCCTTGAAACTGTGGTGCAACACATTGTTTATTCTCTCTCAGGATAGAACCAAACCTTTTGTCTCCTTTGTCTCAGGTGATAGATATATCTAATAAAAAGTGACCCCATGCTACCAGGAGGAATGATTCAAAATCTTGTCTCATAAGAAAACAAATCTGTCTTCCCATTTTCTTGTGATGTTTTAAAAGTTTGAGAGACAAAATTTTGGAGTAATTACATTATTAATTAACTAATTAATTATAGTGGATAATAAAAGTACTATCATTTGGTTCTCTTACAAATCAAAAATTGATCATTTTTACAGATTTTTATATGCTCTTAGAAGAGTGGTGTTCCTGATAGATGGCAATGCAGTATGACTGGCTAACAATTAATGAAAACAATAAATATAATGAGAGGTGGCCTTATTGTAATAAGTGGTGTCTATGTTATGTCACTCTTAATCCAACATCACTCCCAAACCCCTAAAACTGAGTACAACACTATAGCTTCCACACCTAGGTGGGGTCTGAAAAAGACTGAGGGAATATCAAATCCAATCTCATTATTAGCCCTTTATTTCAGGAGCTGATTTGATCCAGTTGGATATCAGAAAATAGGAACGAGAAAAACATTCCATATCACCCCAATAGTAATTGGTTATTAATACAAAGAGAGCAATAATTATTCCCCTCACTTGTTCATACAATGGCAGAATCACATACAGCCTGGTAATCCTCCTAGATCATAAAGACTTCCAAGACTCTCTTTGCAATTGTCTGAAATTTTAGAAATAACAAAAAAGTGGCTCCATATGGGTTAGTTGTTGTTATTGTTGTTTGTCCTTCATTCTCCAAGAGGACCATGACATCGTCAAGGTGATGCTATGACAGGCAAGTGAATTAGATTTAAGTGAGAGAGGGTGTGCAGAGTCACTAGTAACACTTTCTCCTCCAGAGCCATCTGGATCCAGTGGCAAGATGCAGATCAGGACAACTGGAGATGGCCCTCCATGAAATAGGAGACCTTAGCCATTTAAAGTTAAAATGTTTAACAAGTCACACTTTGGAGCATACCCACTCAGTGATTAAGTTATTGTTAAGAAATGAGGGAAACAATGGTCTTCTTGCCTAGTCAAAGAAGACAAAAGTGCATATGGTTTCATGAAGACATGAAAAAGGAAAGAAGCAGCAAGGGAATGAAACCAAGAGTGGTTGCTGTGAACGTTGTTAGGAAATAAAAAAAAATTAGATGATATGGGAAGAAAACAAAACAGAATCTCTTCATTATATACTTCAACAACAATACTATATGATGACCAGTTCTGATGGACCTGGCCATCCTCAGCAACGAGATCAACCAAATCATTTCCAATGGAGCAGTAATGAACTGAACTAGCTATGCCCAGAAAAAGAATTCTGGGAGATGACTAAAAACCATTACATTGAATTCCCAATCCCTATATTTATGCACACCTGCATTTTTGATTTCCTTCACAAGCTAATTGTACAATATTTCAGAGTCTGATTCTTTTGTACAGCAAAATAACGTTTTAGTCATGTATACTTATTGTGTATCTAATTTATATTTTAATGTACTTAACATCTACTGGTCATCCTGCCATCTTGGGAGGAGTGAGGGTAAGAGGTGAAAAATTGGAACAAGAGGTTTGGCAATTGTTAATGCTGTAAAGTTACCCATGCATATATCCTGTAAATAAAAGGCTATTAAAAAAAAACAGAATCTCTGTTTCCCTCAACTTTCAGTGGTCTTCTACTTCAATTCTTAATTAGGTCCTGGCAAACAAACCAAATAAAGTGATGGTATATCTGATTCCTCTTTGGGTAAGAGGGCAATGTTGGAGATCTCCTAGGGAAGTAGTTTAAATCTACTCTGAGAATCCTGAGATGTGGTGTTTTGTTCCTTTTCTACCTACAGAAATATTCAGAATTAACATAGAGTAATGAGGCAAGTTTCCATGAGTCTTTCAGTCTTTCCATGAGTTTCAGGAAAGAGAGACAGAAAGCAGACACTTATTCTGGCAGAGGTGAGGAAATAGTGTTGAGCATGGAAGCAGGGTAGCCAAGGTGTCCATCAACCCTGGATAGACAGGATGGCAGCAAAAAGTAGAAGATAAGCCTGATCATTCATGGATGTGCTCCTCATCCCTAGACATTAATCCAGGTGACTGAAGAAGTGTCTGTTTTTTCTTCCCATTGTCCCTTCCCTCCTTCCTTCCATTCTTTTGGGCAGATGTTTAAATATAAAACTTGCTGTTCCACTTAAGCTACTTATTAATGTTTAAAGGTACTTTTGTTAATCCTGCTTTCCCTAGATAAAAGAATTCAATCTCTGTTGTGCCCTTGAATTTGGTACATATAGTCTAAAGTTGCCCCACTGGGCAAGGCTATCAGTCTGATCTCATCATCACACTGACATGTTAGAACTGGAACTGTGGGCATGGAGCTTTAGACCAAGACTCTTTCTTCTGGTAATAGAGCCAGGGAAAGAGGATCTTTCCTGGAACCATGACCAGTACTTCCCTCAATCTGAGGCACATGAAGATTAAGACTAGAGTGACTGAGCCTGGCAACTATTGAAAATCCTATCAGCTGCTGAATAGGGCTTTGTGCTCCCACTGTGCTTTCCTTACTCTCCTATGATCCTATACATGCAACCCCACCCTTTAGTCTTATTCATTACCTGTGAGTGTGGGAGCAGAATGGGGGATAGAGGGTCCCATATAGAAGCGCTTGATGCTTTTCATTTTTGCAGTATGTAGTTAACTATATGATCACAGTGTGCTGAATAATTGTGTCCTTGAATATGAGAAGCAGGTTTACTTGACTGATAGAAGAAATTCTAAAAGCAGGGTAGGGGCTCTAGAGTAATCATGTTCAACTCCTGAATCCATTAGCTCATCATCCTCTTATAAATCTTGCCCTCATATATACCTCAGCCTTGGATCCCTTTCACTCTTCACTGCTTTGGGTGCTGTAAACATCTACTGCATGAAGCTGGAAAAATTATGAAACTGTATTGACTAGATTCACTACACACATCACCTCATTATTCCACTCGTCAAAGTGGCTCTTCCAATCCTCTTTATCCTCCTTAAACTTCCTTTTTCCACTCACCTAACTTAGAAGTTTGACTCATATTTTACTGAAAAAATTTGATTGACCAACAATAATTCCAATCCAAGACTAGCTTGGTCATTGTTTGAGCCCTCTGATGCCTCAGAGGGAATGTAAATAGCAGTTTTATCTGTTATGGTCTGAAATTCTGAAGGGCCTCCCATCTCAGAGTGATTGTTTTTTGACTAGATTAAAGGGGCTTTTCTTTGCCTCATTTCTTATTTAGTTTTCAATTACTGAATAGGTGCTTCCTCAGTCAAACTGAGACCTGAAAAAGACCTAAAAGGCCAAATTTTTCATTGCATCTCCAGTCATTCTGATATATATCTTGCCTTTTGGATTCAGATGACTCCAGAAGAGTGAGTGAGCCTGGTGACTTTGCACAATCCTCCCTCATTTAAATCTAATTCATTTGCAAGTCATGGCATCAACTTCCTGATGTTGTGGCCCTCTTTTTTTCCCTCATGCTTCAATCAATATTCAGGCCTAATCAGTTCCTTCTCTGGGTATAGACAAACTTTTTCATCATATAATTGTGGAAATACGTATAGAAAATTTACACATGTTTAACATATATTGGAATACTTACTGTCTAAGGGAGGAGAAGGAAGGGAGGAAAAATTTGGGACACAAGATTTTGCAAGGACGAATGTTGAAAATATATATTTTGAAAATACAAAGCTTAAAAAAAGATTTTTTATCTTAAGTCCTTCAGAATAGTCATGGATCATTGTACTGCTAAGAATTGCAAATCATTTATAGCTGATCAGGACAGAACACTAATACTGCTTTGTATACAGTACATTTCACTTTGCTTGAGTTCATGGAGGACTTTTCAGGTTTTTTCTTAAAGCATCTTGCTTATCACTTCCCATAGAACAATGCTATTCCATCATAATCACATACCACCATTTATTGAGCTATTCCCCAATTGATGGGCAGCTCCTCAATTTCCATTTTTTTTTTTTGTCCTGGGAAGAAAACTGTCACAAATATTTTTGTACTTATAAGTCCTTTTCTCTTTTTTTTTTTAAAGAAAAATCTCTGGGGCAGGAGTCAAGGGGAAGAACAGAGATGACTTTCTGTGACCTCCTCTGACCTTCTCTCAAACCAACAGTAGATTGAGCTCTAAACTTCTTTTGAAGTGACAGAACCCACAAATATCTGCAGTATAAAACATTCCCAGATGCTTAAAAAAAAATTTTCCCAGATACTTCAAAAAACTTCAGAACAGGTCTGTTTCAAATGGGAAAAAGGACAGTCTGCCAGGCTACCACAAGGACTCCAGGGAAAGGAGCTAGAGCAGGGAGCCAGAGTGTGGCAGCATACAACAGGGAATCTTTTGTGAGGCTCTTAAGCCACTCTGTACTGTACTGGTTGCAAGCAGTTGTTAGCAGATGTAAAACACCCAAAAGCAAATATAAAAGGCAAATTGTGAGCCATTGAGCTCAGCTCAAGAACTCACCATCTGGATTACCCAACACCAGTCAAAAATACCTGCCCAAGGGCAAAATAAAGCAGCTGTCATCTTTTGCCTGAAGAGCAGATCTCAACACTTTAAAAATGAACAAAAAGCAAAAGTAATTTTGACCATAGACAATTTTTATGGAGAGAGAGAACAGACCTGAATCCTGAGGTTCCTAAAAATCAATCAACTTCAGATGAAATCCTATGACTTCCCCATTTAACAAGGCCTTCTTGTAAGATTTCAAAAAGGATCTTAAAAGAGAAAAGAAAAATGGGGAAAGGAGATGAGATCTTTGCAAGAGAGTATGGAAAGAGGAAAAGGAAATTTCCATCACAGAAATTATCTGAATAAAATTCTTTTAAAAAAGATTTGATGAAATGGGAAAATCATATAACTCCCTACAAAATAGATTTGATGAAATGGGAAAAGCATATAACTCCTTACAAAATAGATATGAAAAGATAGCAACTCATTGAAAAGCAGAATTTGTAAAATGGAAAAAAAAAATTGCAAAGAATGAAATTCAATTGGCCAAATGCAAAAGGACCTAAAAAGGTAACTGAAAAAAAATAATACACTAAAAATTAGAATTGAACAAATGGAAATATATGACACAATAAAACTTCAAGAATCAAACAAAACAAAAAGAATGAAAAAATAGAAGAAAATATGAATTGCATCCTAGGAATAACAACTGATCTAAAAAAATAGATCTAGGAGAGACAATCTAATTATTGGACTTCCTGAAAGCCATGATGAAAAAAAGAACTTAGACATTATTTTATAGAAAATCATGAAGGAAAACTGCTTTGATATCCTAGAATCAGAAGGTAAAATAGTTATTGAAAGAATTCACCAATAATCTTTTGAAAGAGAACCCAAAATAAAAAGTCAAGAATTATTGTGGCTAAATTTCAGAATTGCACTGTATATCAAGATAAGGTCAAAATGGGTTCATGATTTAGACATAAAGAAGAATATTATAACCAAATTAGAAGAAAACAGAATAGTTTACCTCTCAGATCTGTGGAAGAGGGAGAAATTTACAACCAAAGAATAACGAGAGATCATTATTGATCATAAAATAGAATAATTTTGATTATATTAAGTCAAAAAATTGTACAAACAAAATTAATGAAGACAAGATTAGAAGGAAGCAATAAACTGGGAAAACATTTTCACATTCAAAGGTTCTGATAAAGGCCTCATTTCTAAAATATTTACAGAATTAACTCAAATTTACAAGAATTCAAGCCATTCTCCAATTGATAAGTGGTCAAAGTAAATTAACAGACAATTTTCAGATAAAGAAATTGAAACTATTTGTAGTCGTATGAAAAGGTGCTCCAAATCACTATTGATCAGAGAAATTCAAATTAGACAGCTCTAAGATACCACATATACACCTCTCAGATTGGCTAAGATGTCAGGAAAAGATAATTATGAATGATGGAGGGGATGTAGGAAAACTGGGACACTGATACATTGTTGGTGGAACTGTAAATGGATCCAACCATTCTGGAGAGCACTTTGGAACTATGCTCAAAAAGTTACCAAACAGTGCATACCATTTGATCCAGCAGCGTTTCTACTTGGATTATATGCCAAAAAGATCTTAAAGGAGGAAAGAGATCCACAGCAAAATATTAGTGTCAGCCCTTTTGTAGTGGCAAGAGGTTGAAAACTGAATGGTTTGTAATTCCTTAGTGTTTCTATAGTCTTTTGTAGACATGCTTCTAACATTTGTTTCTCAGGTGCATATCCCAAGGTATCATCCATCTAATATAATAACATAACTTTTGGAAATGCTTTTCTTTTGGAGTAAGAGCAGCATCAACATACATTTGACACATACTGGGGCTATTTTTCATTCCCTGTGGCAAAACTGTCCATTTATATATTTCATAAGGCTCAGCTAAATTAATGCTGGATACTAAAAAGCAAATCTTTTATATCCTCCTTATCTAGAGGGACAAAAAGAAATAAACCTTAATGTCTATAACCCAAAGAGGCCATTTTCTAGGCAACTGAGTAGGAGATGGAAGTCCAGGCTGAAGAGTTCCCATAGTTTCCATCTGTTCATTTATTTTTCTTAAATCAGTCAACATCCTCATTTTACAGATTTCATTTTACAACAAATACAGAGGAATTCCAAGGACTTAGAGAAGGTTGTAAATGTCCCTGGTCAAGTTGCTCTTGTACTATATCTAATAAGGCCTGAATTTTATTGCTAGCTAAGGGCCACTGTTTTATCCACACTGTGTATCAGTTTTCCACTGGATAGGAAAAGGTGAGAGTGTTAGCAGGCCTTCAACAGCAGCCCTGCCTAAAAACCAAAGTACTCACTTGTAATCCTAACTTGTAAAATGTCTCTTCCCCACAGATTGATGGGGATTTCTTCAACTACAAAAGAAGTAAAAACTCCTGTTTCACCTTCAAATGTTCATCTCAAAGGGGTAACACTAACTTCAGCTGATATTGGTCCTCCTATGCCAGACATATAGGTGTCTTGATCTTTGTCCAATGACTGGGCCAATTGACACCTCTAATGACCTGAGAAAGAAAACAAAATCCAAATAAATATTATAGACCAGAACTTGAAACAAGGTGCTAAGTCAGTGGAATTTATAGAGACAATAGTTATCTAATTTAGCACAGTTCAGTATGATTGATCTGATCCTACAAGGAATGTTATGGGCTAGAACTTGAAATAAGGTACTAAGTGGAATTGAGGAGACAATGGTTAAATCTAGTTTAGCATTGATTTAACCCTACAACAAATAATGGTTTCCTAGTGATATAATGATTGGTATATACTCAGTGTAGGAACATATAAAGAGGAGCTCTCAGAGCCAGGAAGGACAAGCACACTAGAAGCTCTCAGAGGCTGAGACAGATTCATTCCATCTTCAATCTTTGTTGTGGCTAGAGGCTGAAGCAGAAATCCTTGGAAGTCTGGGAGATTCAGAGGCCAGGATTCAGTTGAGGAGATTCAGAAGCCAGAGAAGGTGGTGGGTCTAAGGAAGATAGAGAAGCGGTGGCAGGCTGTCCTGTGAGACACGAACAAGATCTGGAAGGCCTCCAGAAAACTAGCAGAGCCCCAAGTGAAGGAGGTAAGACTTTGAAGGAGACAATAAAGCATTTGGACTTTAATACCTGGCTGCATTTGGGGTGATTGCTGAACTGAAACAAAGGCTGCCCCAGAAGCCCCTCAAGAAACCTGCTCCCAGAGAATATTGCGTTTTAGAGAAGATTATTACGAAGTAAGCATCAACTGAAAGAGTAAAAATGCTATGTTGTGGTCCACACTCAGTTCCCACAGTCCTCTCTCTGAGTGTAGATGGCTCTTCTCATTACTGAACAGTTAGAACTGGTTTGAATCATCTCATTGTTGAAGAGAGCCATGTCCATCAAAAAACTGATCAGGAAAACATATCAGGAAGAGAAAACATGAGAATAATCAGACAGAGCAACAGATAAAAATAGAATCTCTTTTTAATGTATGTATTTACTTAAAACTTAAATATATAAAGAATAAAGAACAAAATAGAAAAAAAAATAATTGTCATATGCACAGAAAAACTCAAAGAGCATTCAAAATAGGCACATTAAATTTCCATTTCAAAAAAGCATATGTAATAAATACTACATATTGTGTTCAGAAATACCCACCTTTTTTAATTTCCTAATAAATTTTCTTTGTTCACTGCTATGTACTTTTACTTTTTTTCTCCTTTTTCTTACCCTGCCAAAGCTAGCTACACATACATGCATATGTACATAGATATACACATATAGATATATATTCATATACATCTATGAAAGGTTGCACTATGCTTGTTTTTCTCCTTCAGAGAAGATGGATAACATCATCCTTCCTGGTCCCCAGATTTTTACATATTTTTCCAAATCCACCAACTCATTATTTTCTATACCATAGCAATATCCCACACTTACACTTTCTACTTGTTTTAAATAATCTAAAACAATATTAATTAATATGGTTAACATATAGTGTAGTTTTCCTATTTTTCTCTTTGATTGAATCTATTTTAATTTTAGCTTGTTCTGTACTTGTACATTTGTACGATGTAGCTTGTACATTTTTTCCTCTAAATTCTGCTCCTGATCTTTATTATTATATTTATGTGTATCTCTTGATTTTTATCCCTGCTGACTCTTCTACTTCCCTGCTACCTTACCTTGCTATTACTTAACCTATACCCCACTCCCTTATTCTCTACCCCTAATTTTTCCTTCTCCTTTTATCTCATTCTCATTAATCTATACACCTTATCCAATTCCTGTCAATCAATATTCCCTTCCACACCCCTTTATCCTATTCCTTCTTATTCTTTTTTTAATAAACTTAGAAAACTTTTATATTCTTCTAGATATATATTTCTTACTTCTCCTTTAATCCATTCCCAATATAAGTAGGATTTCAAAATCACCAGCACTCCTACCCAGTCTAATTCCTCTGTGTCAGCTCTTGCTCTTGCACCTCATTTGTATAATCTAATTTTAAAAATCTTTTCTTACACAGTTTTGATTTTTAGAATCACATCATATTTAGCTCTGCCCCAATCTTTCTTTTTACTAACCCACTTACTAACAACAATCTCAGATATATGGTGTACATTTCCATGTACCAAAAGTAAGTAGTTTGTCCTTAATGAGTTCCTTGAACTTAATCTTTGATGTTTACTTGATATTTTCCTTAGATATCATATGTCAAATTTTCTCCTAAATTTTGAGGTTTTTGTAACAGAATCCTGAAATCTAACAATTTGTGGAATATTCATTTTTTTCATTGAGGATTATGTTTAATGTTTCTGAATATGATATTTTTCATCAGAGCCCTAGTTCTTTTTCTCTTCAATATTTAGTGTTTTAAGATCTGTGTCTTGTAAGGTAGTCGCTTTTAGGTCTTTTATAGTTCTAACTGTGTCTCCTTTTTTTTTAATTGTTTTTTCCTTATTGTTTATAACATTTTCTCTTGATCCAGGGATTTCAGAATTTGACTATGATATTTCTATTGGTTCTCCTAGTTGGATCCCTTTCAAGTGGTGATCAGTGGGCTTTTTTTATTCCTACTTTCCCTTCTTGTTCTAATACCTCAGAACATTTTCCTATAATTATTTCAAGATTTCTTTTGGCTATAGTTTTCTAGGAACTGCAGTTACCTTTATATTTTCTATTCTTGATCTGTTCTCCAGATATCATGTTTTTCTTATGAGATGCCTCACATTCTCTTCTATTTTTTCATTTTTTATATTTTGTACATAGGAAGTTTCACAGCCCAGTGTGGGGAGTTAGGCATCGATTTGGGTAAGATTGAGGAATACTCTTCTAATAAGGAACACCAAGCCGCCTGAGCTCATGCAATTCTAAAAAGCAAAATACTATAGGAAAAGGTAAAAAGAATAATTATTTTATACAAATGAGGTTTGAAAGTTATTACTAAAACAGAGGAATTAAATAGGGAAGATGGTCTCATCAAGAATGGATTAAAAGATATATATATATATATATATATATATATATATATATGTATGTATGTATATTCAGAGGATATAGCCTACAGGGATGGAAAAGAGATGTTAAAGTGGAGAATTTTAGAGAGAATCCATCTCATATTTGATCTTTGCTAAAGGGAGAACAATATATACATTTAGAAGAGAATAACATTCTCAATGTATAAAGAAACAATAAGATTGGGAATTGGATAATAGGGAAGATACTGAAGGGTATGTAAATTAATGGAATGGGATAAAGAGGAAACAACATACATATGTAAGATTTTAAAAGTGTTTTAAATTTAGACAGAAAGAAGATGAAGGAGCAGCTAGGTGGTACAGTGGATAGAGCACCAACCCTAAAGTCAGGAGGACCCAAGTTCAAATCTGGTCTTAGACACTGAACACATCTGTGTGATCCTGGCAAGTCACTTAACCCCAATTGCTTTAGTGAAAACAAAACAAAGAAGATGGAAAAAGCAAGGGTGGGGACAAGATAAGAGAGACATCCTTGGAGGGAGAGTAGTTTAGGATAGGGAGAGATAGCAGGTAGAAGTAAATCAAAAGAGTCAACAGGGATAAGAAATAATAGATTCATACATATAAATAAAGACCAGAAATAGAGTTTATCAGGTATTATTAATTAATTAATTAAAGTCAGAGGTAGTAATTATGATCTCAATCAAAGTTAAAGCTAAAATATCTCTATGGAAAAACATTGTACCTGAAAAATAAGTTGAGGAAAGATCATTTAAGCATTATTGAGCTACCTGAAAGCCATGATCAAGAAAAGAGTCTAGACATTATATTTTAAGAAAATGAGAAAATTTGCCCCATATATCTTAGATCAAGGGGCAAAATAGAAATGGAAATAATGCATTGATCACCTCCTGAAGGAGATCTCCAAATGAAAATTTCCAGGAACATCACAGCTAAATTCAGACCTCTGAAGTCAGAGGAAATAATTCAGGCAACCAGAAAGAAAAAAATAAAATATTGAGAATTAACAGTCAGAATCTCACAAGATTTAGCAGCTTTGACATTAAATAGAAGAGGGATTGAAATATAATATTCTGGAAGGCAAAGGATCCAGAGTTACAACAAAGAATAACCTACTCAGAGAAATGGGTATATAATAATACTTGGGGAGGGAATGGATACTCAATAAAATAGAGAAGTTATAGACATTTCTAATGAAATGACCAAAACTGAATAGAAAACTTGACATTCAAACATAAGACTCCAAAGAAGCATAAAAACATAAATATAAGAATAAATAAGGATCTCAATAAAGTTAAACTCTATACATTCTGATACAGGAAGTTAATACATATAACTCCTAAGAACTTTATCATTAGTAGGGCAGTTAAATGGAACTTACATAGGTAGAGGACATGGATGTGAGTCAATTATGTTGGACTGGCCTAGAAAATTTTAAAAGAATGAACACTGGGAGAAATGGGAAAGGAGAGATAGAAAGGGAGAAAGGTTTTATGTAAAAGTGCAAGGAAAAGCTTTTACAATGGGGGTAAAATGGGAAGAGTGAGCAATACTTGAATCTCTCTCATTGGAACTAATCAACGAATGAAGACTATATATACACAATTAGCTTTGTATAGAATTGTAACATCCAATAGGGAAATAGGAAGATGTTGGAATCTTTACAAACTGTTAAGTCATTAGAATTGATAGAGACAATAATTATCTAATTTAGCATGGTTCAGTATGATTGATCTGGAGATGTTATGGGCCAGAAGAAACAAAGTACTAAGTGGAACTGAGAAACAATGCTTGTGTTCACACCTTTACTAATTGGAGTTCACACGTTTGGGAGATTTCAGGGTTTAGTATGAGATATCCGAATTCACATCTCCCTTGAAGCTCTCAGGGCCAGAGAGCACTCTGGGAGAAACCCATGATCCCACTCTTTCAGAGGAGATCATTTATCAGAAACAGACAGAGGCTCTCTCGGGGAGTTGAGCTGAAACCATTGAGAGGGGAGCGTCAAGTCAGTTCAAAAGAAGCCGTCTCTCGGAGGTGCAACCAGATTCACTTCATCTCACACCACTGTGGTGGCTGTGTTCCTGCACTTCCCCACTGAGACCAAGCTGGTCTGAAAGGCTCTCCAGAAAGCTAGTTGAGCCCCAAGTGAAAGAGAAAAGAGATCCATTCCATCTTCCATCTTTGCACTGGCTGGAGGCTGAAAAAAGCAGAGGGAAAGGATAAGCTTCAAGAGCTCTTAGAACCAAGGAGAGAAAGAGGGGCCTCTAAGAAAGCTAACCAGGCTATATTGAAGGACACAGTAAAAGATCTGAACTTTTAGCACCTGGCTGCGTTTGGGTGATTATTACTCTTAACCAAAACTAAGGCTGCCTCCAGAAAACCTCCCCAAGAAGCCTGCTCCCAGAGAGACCCATGTGATATTATATTTTAAAGAAAAGAACACCACATTTTGGTGCTCTGAACATAGGACTGACAGGCCAGTGGAAAAGCCTCTAATCCTGATTTCAGTGGAAAAGCCTCTGATCCTGAATCCAGTGGAAAAGTCTCCTCAACCCAGAAATTAAGGTGAGTACAACAAAGAAATTTTGTTAAAAGAGTTAAAGTAGAATTTCAGCTAAAATGGGACAGATGTTTAGAAAACAGCCTTCTGTTTCTGTTCAAGGTAAATATTTAGAGAGCATTGTTAAAGTGATGAAAAGCCAGGGTTTGATTATAATTTTGCAGCAGATCATTGAACTTTTAGAAACTGTTAAGAACATATGTCCTTGTTTCTCTCTGAAAAAAGAATTGGATTTTTAGATGAGTGGAAATAGTTGGAGAGGATCTTTCTCAATTCTACAATAAAAATGGACCTCACTCAATTTCCAAAGACATACTTAATACATACAATTTAATACAATTGGCATTAGGAAATTTTATAAGTATTAAAATAAGGAAAAGAAGAAACAGCAAGGAGGGGAAGTGCCAACTAAGCTAGGTGAAAAACAAAAGAATCATATAAGAATGGAGTTAATACAATTCTGAGTGTGATACTTCACAGGAATTAGATCATTCCACATCTCATGACTCTCCCCCTTCAATTAACCTTTCATGGATGGAGGAAGAAGTAAAAGGGTAAGAGGGAGTAATGCAATCAGAACCACCTATTAAGGCATCTCCTCTGAAGCAGAATATGACAGGATTAGAAGAGGCATTAATTAAAGCAAAAAATGAAAGAGAAGATATATCTCATTTTATAAATGAATATCCTGTGATTGAAAAGCTTAACTCTTCAGGTCAAAAAGAGAGAGGATACACTCCTTTTAATTTGGAAAAAATTAAAGATTTGAAAAAGGGTTGCACTCTTTATGGGGCTATATCCTCTTATGTTAAGCTGTTACTAGATAATGATAATTTGTCTTATGAAATCTTAACCCTAAATGATTGGAAATCCATAGCTAAAATATGTTTAGAACCAGGACAAAATTTGTTGTAGCTTTCAGAGTTTCATGAATTATGTAGGATTCAAGCCTAATGCAATAGGCAAACAGGAGCTATTGGACAAATAGCTTTTGACCAACTAGCTAGTGAAGGTCAGTATGGAGAGAATTCAGAACAGATTTATTATCCCATATCAGTGTATGAGCAAATTTCTAAGGCTGCAATAAAAGCTTGGAGTTCTCTCCCTGGACAGAAGGATGGAAGTAAAGCCTTTACAAAACTAGGGCAAGGTCCCAATGAACCTTTTGCAAATTTTGTGGGACATTTGCAAACAGCTGTAATAAGAACCATTGGAGGTAATGCTGCCACAGAAATAATGACCAGACATCTGGCTAAGGAAAATGCCAATGAGGCTTGCAAAAGAATTATATGGGGACTAGACAAAGATGTTCCTTTAGAGGAGATCATAAGGCACAAATGCTTATTATACTCAAATTATGATGAACATGGAAAGACAGGGTCGCTCTTGGCAAGGGAATTCTAGAGAAACTTGTCGATGTTTTCAGTGTGGAAAAGTTGGACATTTGAGAGCTCATTGAATAAGAGATAGAGTGAGAGGACGGGTGAGAAATAAAACCCAAAACCCCTTCCAAAATGCAACTAGGGTTTCACTGGGCCTCTGATTGTAATTGGGAGAAATGAGACAGAGCCCGGCTCCAGGTATCAATCAAAAAGACAGATGGGGCATGTAGCGAGATTACCCAAAGTCTTTAGAAATTCAGGATCTGATGTCATCAAGGAACAGAAAACAATCAGGATTAAGTTGGGGAGAAACAGGCCTTTTAAACTAACAGGGATGTTATGCAAACAGTTCAATTAATTAAGATGATAGAGAAATTCCCAAAGGGTAAATAGAAGAGGTTAGAGTTAGATGGTTTACTGTTGGGGAAGGGGTTTTTTATCCAATGGAAAAATTAGATGGGTGAAAAGAGCTGTATTCACCTTGTCCATCAGAGAAAAAAAGAAAACCTAAAACAAAGGAGAACATTTGAAACATCTGACAATGAACACATGGCAATGGACTTTAAAGAACAAAATCTTTGGCCAGTTCTTAAAATAGCAGGTCATTGGTTCCTTGAGATAAAAATTTTGATCAGACGTGCGTACCAAAATTATTGGATTCTTGGCACATAACAATGGACAATGGATTCCTTTGGGACTATTTCTAGGACTCATGGTTAAAATTCTCACGTTGATTCATTTTTTGTAACATTACTATGTTTTATTTCTTATGTTACATATTTTATCAATTATGTAATCCTCCCATATTGATGGTTTATGTACCTTGTTTCTCTTTTGTAACCCCTTTAGAAACCCACTAATCGTTTGATTTTCTATTTCCTTTATTTTTTCATCTCCCTTCTGAGATGTCGGGAGGTGTGACCATTCTTTTATATCAATCAAATTTTTCTGCATCTATTGAGAGATCATTGGTTTTTTAATTTGGTTATTAATATAAAATACTGATATTTTCTAATAGAAACCCCATTCCTTATAAATCCTACTTGATCGGGTGTAATCCTGGGGTGATTTTCTGTAGTCTTTTTTTAATATTTTTTTAAAGATTTTAGCATCAAAGCAGAAAAAGCATTTGATAAAATAACATCCATTCCTATTAAAAACCTTGAGGTATAGGAATGAATGGACTTTCAAAAATAATCGCTCTATTTAAAACCAGGTAACATCATATGTAATGGAGACAAACCAACCATTCCCAATAAGATCGGAGGAAACAAGGTTGCCCTATCACCTTACTATTTAATATTGTAAAATCTAACTTTTGGCAATAAGGCTGAAAATTAAAGGGAAAGAAAGGCAATGAAAACAAATTATCACTCTTTCTGATGATTGATGGTATATTAGAATCCCAGAGATTCTACTAAAAGTTATTGAAATAATCCCAAATTTTAAAAGGGTTGCTGGTTAAAAAATAAACCCACAAAGTCATCAATTTTATATATCATAACAAAATCCAACAGTCAAGACAAGAAATTCCATTTAAAAGTAACATTGATGTATAAAAATTTGAAATCTATCTGAAGGAAAATCGAAACTTTATGGCAAAACTACAAAACCTTTCCAATAAATTAAGTCTGATCTAACCAACTGGAAAAATATTAAATGCTCTTGGATTGGGGGCAAAATAATAAAGATGACAATACCAAACTATTCTATTTATTTGCACTATAAATCGACTTCAAAACATTTTGAACTGAAAAAATAAAAAAATTATTGGAAAAACAAAAAGGTAAGAATTTCAGGGAATTAATGAAAAAAAAAAAAAGAATGGCCTAGCTGTACCAGATCTAAAAATTATATTATAAGGCGGTTTTCAAAACCATCTGGTTTGGCAAAAATACTAGTTGATCAATTGAATAGGTTGGTTCAAAAGGACAAAAAAATAACTTTTTATCTGTGTTTGATAAACCCAAAGACCTCAGTTTTGGGATAAAGAATGGGCAAAAATTGCTGGGAAAGAAATTTTTGGGCGAAATGGTTGACCCACAAAACCTTACCCAAGATAAAAGGTCAAAGGGTTGATCTAGGCATAAAGTGGTCTAAAATTTGGAAGGCATGGGATAGTTTACCTCTCAGACCTGTGGAAGGAAGGAATTTTGAAAAAAGAACTAGAGATCACTATGACTACAAAATGAAAATTTGTTATATCAAATTGAAAGTTTTTTGGCAAACAAAACTAATGCAAAGATTGGAGGAAACAATAAACTGGGAAAACATTTTATCAAAAGTTCTGATAAGGACTCATTTCAAAATATGAAATTACCTTAAAATCAAGTCATTCTCAATTGTTAAATGGTCAAAAGGATATGAAAACAATTTTCAGATAAAAATTGATGTCCACTCATATGAAAAGTGTTCCAAATCACTATTGATCAGAGAAATCAAATTAAGACAACTCTGAATACCACACACCTGTCAGATTGGCCCAGAATGACGGGGAAAGATAACAGGGAATTTGGAGGGATGTGGGAAAACGGGACATTGAAACATTTTATGGAATTGTGAACATCACCATTCTGAAACAATTTGGAACTATGCTCAAAAAAGTTTCAAACTTGCATTCCTTTGATCCAGCAGTGTTTCTTGGGCTTATAACCCAAAGATATAAAGAAGGAAAGGGACCTTATGTGCCAAAATGTTTGGCAGCCCTGTTTTAGTAAAGCTAAAAATGAATGGATGTCCATCAATTGGAGAATGATTGATAAATTGTGGTATTAATGTTATGGAATTTTTGTTTGAAATGACCACAGGACAAATACAAAGGTTGATGAGACTTACATGAACGATGCTGGTGAAATGGCAGGGGGAGATCTTTAATACCTCAACAACGATACTGATGAGGATTATTCTGATGAGTAATTTCTTCAACAAAGAAGATCCCTTAGTTTCAATTGATCAAGGATGGACAAACGCTCACCCAAAGAAAGGACACTAGGAAATGAATTAAACTGTTTTGCATTTGTTTTCCCTCCTGGGTTTTTTACCTTCTAAATCCCTATTCTCCCTGACAACAAGAGAACTGTTTGGTTCTGCCACATTTGATAAGATCTACTGTAACCTTTTCTGTATGGACTCTTGCCATCTGGGAAGAGGGTGGAGGGAGGGAGGGAAAAATTGGAACAGAAGTGAGTGCAAGGGATAATTGTAAAAAAAACCCTGGCGAAAAAATTCTATCCAATAAAAGTTTTTAAAAAATTTAGCATCAATATTCATTAGGGCTTGTTCTATAATTTTCTCTGTTTTTCAACCTACCTGGTTTGGTATCAGTAATTTTGTCATAAAAGGAATTTGGTGGACTCCTTCTTCCTAATTTTTCAAATAGTTTATAAACATTGGACTAATTGTTTTGAATGTTTGGTAGAATTCACAAAATCCATCGGTCCGGGTTTTTTGGGAGTTGATTAATAGTTTTTCTTTTCTTTTCCTGAAATGGGACTTTTAAAATTAACTTCCTCCTCTAATAATCGGTAGCCTATATTTTTAGGTGTCTCCATTTCATGGTTATCAAATTTTTGGCATAAAGTTGGGTAAATAAATTATTTTTCTTTAATTTCCTCTTCATTGGTGGAAAGTTTTTCCCTTTTCATTTTAAATCTTTTGTTTCCTCTCCCTTTTTCTAATCAGATTTACCAAGGTTTATCAATTTTGTTGGTTTTTCTAAAACCAACTCTTAAATTTTATAAGTTCAATAATTTTTACAATATTATTAATTTCTCCTTTTAATTTTTAAATTTTCAAGTTTAGTAATTGATTGGGCATTTTAATTTGGTCTTTTTTTGTTTAAGTTGCAAGCCAATTCATTGACCTTCTCTTTCTCTATTTTGTTCAAGTAAGCCTCTAAGGATATAAAGTTTCCCCTTTTACCATTTGGTCATCCCCAAAAATTTTGGTATGATGTCTCACCTTCGTCATTATCTTGGTGAAGTTATTAATTGTCTAAATTTGCTTTTTTCCCAGTCATTCTTTAAGATGAAGTTATTTAGTTTCAAACTTTTGGTTTTCACCCAACTTTTTCTTGAATAGTTTTATTGCATTTGATCCGAAAAAAGCATTTACTATTTCTGCCTTCCTGCTTTAATTTTGAGGTCTTTTGTCCTAATATATGGTCCAGTTTTTGTAGGTTCCATGAACTGGAAGAAATCTCCTTTCTGTCCCTTCAGTTTCTCCGAATCTATCATCCCAATTTTTTAATATTCTTTTACCTCTTTAATTTTCTTTCTTATTTGTTTTTGATTTGTTTATCTAAATCTGAGGTAAAGATTGGATCTCCCCTATAGTTTTGCTGTCTATTTTTTCATAATTCTCTTAACTTCTTTGGGAAGTTGATGCTATTATTGCATATATGTTTTAATACTGATGCTTCTTGTCTATTACTTTTAGCAAGATATTTTTTCCTTATCTCTTTTAATTTCAATTTTTGCTTTGTTTGATCGAATAAGGATGGCTATCCTCTTTTTGACTTCACCTGAAGCATAATAATTCTGCTCTAGCCTTTTTATCTTTGCTCTGTAAGTATCTCCCTTTTAAAATGTTTTCCTGTAAAAACATATTGTAGGGTTCGACTCGTCCAGTCTGCTATCTGCCTCCTCTTTAGGGAGTTCATCCATTCCATTTATGGTTAAAATTCAATTCTGTTTCCTGCCATCCTAATATCCCCAATTATCCTTTTCTTTTTCTTCCCCCTTCCTTAGTATTAAACATTGGTCTCACTTGCATCACAACTCTCCTCTTTAGTACCCCACTTCTTCCTTTAATTCCTTCCCCTTTCTTGCCCTTCCTTATTACTCTTTCCTTTTCCTTTTCCTCCACTTTTTAATGAGGGGGAAAAGATTCTCTTAAAACAACTGTTAATTATTTCCTCTTTGGCCAACTCTGATGAGGAAAGATTCCCCAAATGTTCCTCCCCCTCTAAGTTCCCTCAGATATGATGGTTTTCTTTGCCTCATCTTATATAGTTTCCCTCTTTTTTCTCCCCCCATTTTCCCAAACTTCCCTTTCCATTTCTACTTCCTTTTTTATCTATTATAAAATCAAATTAACATTGGTTTTGTATATCCACAACAAAATACGGTTCTCAAGTTCCTTTACCTTTTCTTGTCTTGAATCCTTTTGTTGGAATAATTTTTGTTTAAATCTGGTTTTCTTTAGGAACAGATGGAATTCCTCTGTTTCATTAAATGTCCACTTCTTCCATGGAAAAAATGCTCAGTTTAGCTGGGTAGTTTATTCTTGGCTGCATTCAAGTTCTTTTGCCTTTCAGAACATCAAATTCTAGGCCCTTCGATCCTTTAATGTTGAGGCAGCCATATCTTGTGTGACCCTTATTGTGGCACCTTGGTATTTGAACTGTTTTTCCTGGCTGCTTGTAGAATTTTTCTTTAGTCTGAAAATTCTGAAGTTTAGCCACAATATTCCTCAGAGTCTTTATTTTAGGGTCTTTTTCAGAAGGCGTTTGATGGATTCTTTCAACGCCTATTTTACCTCCGATTCTATTACTTCTGGAAAGTTCTCTTTAATGATTTCCTATAAAATAGTATCTAGGCTCTTTTTCATCATAATTTTCAGGTAGTCCGATAATCCTTAGGTTATCTCTCCTAGATCTATTTTCCAGGTCTGTTGTTTTTCAAGTAAATATTTAACTTTTTTTCCCCAATCTTTCATTTTTTTTTTTTTTTGGTTTGCTTGACTTATTCTTCCTGTCTCAATGAATCAGTCATTTCTGTTTCTTCAGTTCTGATTTTTAGTGAGTTATTTTCTTCATTAGCTTTTTTACTTCTTTTTATATATGTCAATTGAGTTTTTAAATGAGTCATTTTGCTCTATGGAATTTTTTCCATTTCACTAATTTTTTTTAGTGAGTTATTTTCTTTCTCAATTCATAAATTCTGTTTCCCTGAACTTCTTGGGAGTTTTTACCTTTTCAATTCACATTTCAGAAAGTTGTTTTCTTTTCCACTTTATCAAATTTTTCTTTTAGTGGTTATATGTCTTTTCTGTACTTTCTTGCATAGCTTCTCTTTCCTTTCCCATTTTCTTCTAGTTCTCTTTTAAGGTTTTTAATAGTCTCTTCTAGGAGAGCCTTTTGTATTGAGGGACCAACAATTGTCTGGAGACCGCCTGCTATTAGTCTCTTCACGGTTGAAAAGCTGTTATCTTCCTGAATAGAAACTATCAATTATCCTTTTGATTTTCTTACTCATTTTGTTAAAGCCTGTAGGGTCTGCCTTCAAGGCCAGGAGGTTACCAGCTTCCTCTGCACAGCCGTGAAAGGTGTATGGACAGGTAGCTGTCCTGCTAGCCAGCTGCAAAAAGCAGCGAGGTACTGGAATGCTCTGGGAAAGAGTTCCCCACTGGGAAGTGACTCAAGCCTGCAGGGCAGAGCTGGGAAAGTGCCCTGCAAAGAACACCTGCTGTTTGAGATAATGACTGCCCTGGGGCTAGACGCTGAGCAGTGGAGGTTTCACTATTCCTAGCTAAATCCCCTCTGGGGCTGTGGGTATTAGCAGTTGAGCAGTGAATGGATTTGCATGTACTAGAAGTGTCTCTGCCCAGGGAAGCACAGTCCTGCGCCCTCTGCCATGCAGGTTTGTAACTGCCCCACAAAAGCCCCAAACTGCAAGATATGGCTGCAGAGCTGCGTTTCAGTCTGCCTGAGTCACTTCCGGGTTTAAGTAGTTATAGCCAGATCTTGTTAGGTTCTGGCATTTTTAGAGTACCTTCTGTTTTAGGCTTTACTTTCTCTGCCAGTTTACTGCTTTGTAATCAAGGCAGAGCAGTTAGCCTATAGCAGAGTGGTCTCTGTAACTTCTCTAGCCACAGAGATCACCCTTGCCCCTGATCTGCTCAGGATACTAGTCTCTCACTGCCTGTGCTAGTCTGCTCCTGGTCCCTCAGGACAAACCTTTCCTGGCAATCTTCCAGATTGACTTCAGCTGGTAAGTTGTATGCTTCTGATCTTCATGAATTTAAGCAGTGAAGAGCTATTTCTGAAGCTGGATAAAATAGTTGGTTATGAGAGGAGCTTAGAAAGTCGTGTGTGCTTCTCCACTATCTTGGCTCCACCAAAATAGGCCTAATTTAAAGGGACAATCAAGGAAACTACTTTTATGGTAGAATAGTGAGGTGGTTCAACAATTCAGTAGAAACGATTTCACACTCTGCTCAAAGGGCTTTTAAACTGTGCATACACTTTGGCTGAATAATACCACTACTAGATACCCCAAGGAACTCAAAGAAAAAGGAGAAAGATATATATATTCATAAATACTTATAGCAACTCTTTTGGGGTGGCAAAGAATTGTACATCAAGGAGATGCTCATAAATTGGGGAATGGCTGAACAAACTGCTATATTGTTGTGATGGAGTACTGTGCTCTGAGAAATGATGAAAGGGATAGTTTAAGAGAAATATGATAAAACCTATATGATCTGATGAAAATTCAAGTGATAAGAACTGGGAGATCATTTTTTAATTAATTAATTAATCTGTTTATTTTTTATTATAGATTTTTATTTACAGACTATATGCATGGGTAATTTTTCAACATTGAACCTTGCAAATCCTTCTGTTCCAACTTTTCACTGGGAGATCATTGAGCAGAATATTAGCAATTTAATTATAATGACCAACTGTGGAAAACTTGGCTACTCTAATCAATTCAATGATCAAATTCAGTTCCAAAGGACTCATGAAAAAATGCTATGTACCCCAAAAAGTGAAGAAGTCTAAGTGTAAATTATAATATAATTTTCTCACTTTGCTTGCTTTGTTGTCTTTTAAAATATGGCTAATGTGGAAATCTATTTTTCAGTATTTCACATATAAAACTGATATTATATAGCTTGCTTTATCAGTGACTGGGTAGAAGAGGAGTAGAAATGTGGGAAAGAATTTGGAAATAAAAATGTAAAAGGAAAAGAATGTTTAAAATAATAAACCTAAAAATACATTTTAGAAAATGATAAATAAATAAGAATAGGAATTTGATTTCTGGAGTAGATGTCTTTTACTTGTGAGAGATATTCTCTCTCAACCTTAAGGAATATTTCTGTGTGAGTAGAGAGCAACCTGTTTGGTTTTAAAATTTGAAAAAAAAATGTTCATAGTATTTCTTTTTCAAAAATATACATAAACATTATTTTAAACATATTTTTTACAAAATTTTGAATTCCAAACTTTTCTTTTCTCCTCCCTCTTCCTTAAACAGTAAGCAATTTGATATAGGTTATATATGTTCAATCATGTAAAACACATTTCCACATTAGTCATGCTGTAAAGGAAGAAAGAGAACATAAGAAAAAACCCACAAAATAACTGAAAACAGCATTCTTTTATTGGTATTCAAAGTCCATAAGTTCTTTGAATGTCAACAACATTTTTCATCATGAGATCTTTGGAATTGTCTTGGATCCTTGTATTGCTAAGCATAGTTAAATCAATCACAGTTGATCATCACAGAGTATTGCTGTTACTGTACAATGTTGTGGTTATAGTTCATTTTACTTTGCATCATTTCATGTAAATCTTTCCAGCATTTTCTGAAATCAGCTCATGATTTCTTATAGCACACTAGTTTTTCATTACATTAATATGCCCCAGTTTGTTCAGTCATTTTTCAATTTAGGGCATCTAATCAATTTCCAATTTTGCCACCATAAAAGTGTGTGGGGATGTAAGAGACCCTAGCCAAAATGTCCACTCAGAGATCATTCAAAGTAGAAAGCAGAAAGATTTTTATTAAATTCTCATAAGAATGAGCAGTCCCACCACAAGATAAGGAAAAGTGAAAATGCTAGTGATAGGAGAGCTGAAGAATTAGAAGAATATACACGGCTTTTATAGATTTTGTTACAAGGGATTACATCATATGTAAGAGAGCATGGGGGAGCATCTAATTGGTTGTTACCATCCAGAGAGATTGGAATGAAAGGTTTTGTTTCCAAAATCATCTGATTTCTGGGAAACAGAAAATCAGGCCTTCAGGCTTTCAATAATCAAGGAGACAGTGTTTAAACTAATAGTTTAAATATCAATAAATGTCAAAAACTGATAAATGTCACTGACTAAAGTTAATTAAATGGCTGCAACAAACCAAGGCTAAGTAAATACACCTGCACACACTGTACTTATGCAAGTCATGGAGATACAGAAATAATGAAAATAAAATATAGAAAAATAATTCACACATTCCTGTAAGTTTTTCACCTTATCTCTCCATTCCACACAAGTGGTTATAAATATTTTTGTACATTTAAATCTTTTATCTTTTTATGATGGTTGTGATATAGACCTAACAGTGATATTGCTGGATTAAAGGATACACACAGTTGGATTGCCTTTCAGATATAGTTCAGAATTGCTCTCAGAATAGTTGGATCAGTTCACAACTACCACAGTGCCTTAGTGTCTCAATTTTGACATATCCTCTCCAATATTTATCATTTTCTTTTCTGTCATATTAGCCAATTTGATAAGTATGAGCTTGACCTCAGAGTTATTTTAATTTGCATTACTCTAATTAAAAGTGATTTAGAATGTTTCTTCATATGACTATAGATAGCTCTTATTTCTTTGTCTGAAAAATACCTATTCTTATCCTTTGACCATTTCTCAGTTGGTGAATGACCAGTATTCTTATAGATTTGACTCAATTCTTATTAAATTGAAGCCTTTATCAGAAGTTTTTATTTGCTGTAAAAGACTATTTCCCAGCTTTCTTCTTTCCTTCTAATCTTATTGGCTTCATTTGTGCAAAATCTTTTTCATTTAATATAATCAAAATTATCTACCTAACATTTTGCAATGGTCTCTTTCTCTTGTTTGATCATGAATTCTTCCCTTCTCCATAGATCTAATGGGTAAACTATTCCATGCTTTCCTGATTTTGCTCATGGTATCACTCTTTATGTCTAACTCATTTTCCCATTTTACCTTACATTGGTCTAAAGAGTAGGGTTTGGGTCTATAACTAGTTTCTACCATATTGTTTTCTAGTTTTCCAAGTATTTGACATAGTGAATTCTTATCCCAAAATTCTAGGTTACTATTGTCATTTATTATCATGTCTGGTGTACTTACTCTATTCCATTGATTCATTCCTCTAATCTCTTAGTGTCAGATAGATTTGATGATTGCTGCTTTATAATGCAATTTGAAATTGGATTTTGGGAGATTCCTCAAATTAATCAATTCAACATTCTCTTAATATGAATCCTTGTTGAATATTCTTCTCCTGCTATGGCTAAATGAATCTTTGGCTAATTGTTGAAAGGCCTACAAGTGTTTCATTTTGTTCCAGTGTTAAACATAAACTAGTCTGAATCAGATTAAATTTGAACATGTTCATTAGAGGTTTTCCAGCAGAGGCTAAATGACAACTTGTTTCAACTTTTATTTCCTTTTCAGGTATAGATTGAATCATATAACACAATTATAGAATTTTAGATTTTAGATTTAGATTTAGAAAATATTTCAGAAACCAGATAGTCCAACTCATATTTGAAAAAGCATCTGCATAACAGCATGACAACTAAATCTTTCTTTTATTTATTTATTATTTTTTTGACAAGGCAAAGTAGTTAAGGGACTTGCCTAAAGTCACACCGCTAGGATGTGTTATATGATTGAGGGCAGATTTGAACTTAGATCCTTCTGACTTCAGGGCTGATACTCTATCCATTGTACCATCTAGCTACCCCCAACAACTAAATCTTTGATTAAACATGTCTATTTAAAGGAAGTTTGGTGGTGCAATAGATAGAGTGATAGACTCAGAGTCAAGAAGACCTGAATTAAAATCCTGTCTCAGAAAATTTGTAGCTGTTAGTCTATGGGCAAATGATTTAATCGTTGTTTATATATAGATCAGTGATCCACTAGAGAAAGGAATGGCAACTGATTTTAGTAAATGAGAGAAATGACTATTAATTAGCAATGACTTCAGTCCTTTTTTGTAAAGTCCTTATTTTAAAAGTTTGGTTTCTGAAAGATGAGATTACTTTCTCCTCTATCTAGATTCTGACATCTAGATAGCCATTGTATACTGTTCAGGTTGGAGTGGGGCAAAAATTCTTTGAAAAATTGCCCAAAGTTGGCAGGGATTTAGAAGTATAAGATTTAATCAAAGTTCAGGTACAATTCCTCATTGATTCTCTCACTAATTGTTATTTATCCAATTTAACTGCCACCCTGGAAACACCTGCTCTTCAATAATATGCCAGAAACTCAGTATATACCTACATCTCATAGCCCATACCAAAATAATGTCAAAATGGGCTCATGATTTGGGCATAAAGGATGATACCATAAACAAATTAGGAGAACAAGGGATAATTTACTTATCAGATCTTTGGAGAAGGTATGAATTTATGACCAAAGAAGAACAAGAGAACATTGTGAAAGGCAAAATTGACAACTTTGATTACATCAAATTAAAAGGTTTTAGACAAACAAAATCAACAGAAACAAGATTAAAAAGGAAAGTATAAAGATCATAATAAATCTTTACAGGAAGTATTCTGATAATCTCTTTTTCTGAGGCAATTGGAGTTAAATGCTTTGCCCAGGGTTCACACAGCCAAGAAGTGTTAAGTGTCTGAAACTAAATTTGAACTCAGGTCTTCCTGACTTCAGGGCTGGTGCTCTAACTACTGTAGCACCTAGCCGTCCCAATCTCATTTCTAAAATATATGAAGACCTGTGTCAAAATTATAAGAATACAAATCATCCCCAATTGTCAAATGGCCAAAGGATATGAACAATTTTCAGATGATGAAATCAAAGCCATCTATATTCATATGAAAAAATGTTCTAAAATCTCTATTGATTAGAAAATGCAAATTAAAATAACTGGGGTATGTTGGAATCCTTACAAACTGTTAAGTCATTAGAATTGATAGACAATAATTATCTAATTTAGCATGGTTTAGTATAATTGATCTGATCCTACAAGCAGATGTTATGGGCCAGAACTTGAAACAAGGTACTAAGTGGATTGAGGAGACAATGTTTAAATCTATTTTAGCATTGATTTAATCGTACAGCAAATAATGGTTTCCCAGTGATATAATGATTGGTGTATACTCAATGAACAGCACATAAGCAAGAAACTCTCAGGGCCAAAGAGCTCTGGGAGATACAGAAACCCACAAGCCCACTCTCAGAGGTGAAGGCAGATTCATTCCATCTTCCACCTTTGTGCTGGCTGGAGACTGAAGAAAGCAGAGGCAAAGGACAAGCTGCAAGAGATCTTGGAACCAAGCAGAGAGTTAGGCTTCTAAGAAAGCTAACTGGGCCCAAGGAAAGAGATAAGAAATAAACATTTGGATTTTATCAGTGACTATATTTGGAGTGATTATTACTCTGAATTGAACCTAAGGTTGCCTCCAGAAAACCTCCCCAAGAAACCTGCTCCCAGAGGAACCATTATATTATAGAAAAGAAGAGAACACCACAGGGTACCACCTCATATCTCTCATATTGACTAAAATGGCAGGAAAAGATAATGATAAATATTGGAAGAGATGTGGGCAAACTGGGACACTAATGCACTGTTGGTGGAGGTGTGAAATGATCTAATCATTCTGGAGAGTAGTTTGGAACTATGCCCAAAGGATTATAAGATGGTGCATACTCTTTGACTCAGACATGTCATTACAGCATCTGTATCCAAGGGAAATCAGAAAGTAGGAAAAAGGCCCCACATGTGCACAAATGTTTGGAGCAGCTCTTTTGTGGTAGCAAAGAATTGGAAAATGAGTAGATGCCCATCAATTAGGGAATGGCTGGACAAGTTGTGGTATATGAAGATAATGGAATATTATTGTTCTACCAAAAAAATTATTGTTCTATTGTTCTACCTTCTTCCTTGGGCCCTCCCTTTTCTCTGGCTTCATCTTTGTTAGCTTGCCCCTTGGAACTACTCCCCAATTTCCTCTCAACCTGAGCATCGATAACTGTGAGGATAAGCCTTGCATGATCATTAACTGTTTCTCCAGGGCAGTAGGGCCATTTTCTGTATGCCAGCAAGTTTAAGGGATAAACTACTGTTTTGTGAAGATAAGCTGAATGCAGGTTAGAAGTATCCTTAGATTTCTAATGAATTAGGTATTCTTAGCTTGACAATGATTGAAAACAATCCCAAAGAATAATGATAAACTACACTATCTGCCTCCTGAAAAAAAACTCATATTGATTGAATATAAAGTGAAGCATCTTATTACTTTATTGCATTTTATTTTATTTGAGTCTTTTTGTACAAAAGGACTAATGTGGAAATATTTTACATAATTGTGCATATATAAATTATATCTGATAGCCTACAATCTTGGGAGGCAGGGAAGAAGGGAGAGAGGGATAGAATTTGGAACTCAATGCTTTAAATAAGAATGGGAAGAAAAAGACTTCTGGAGCCAAGATGATGGAATAAAGTTAGGAAACTTTGAGCTCTCCCAGTTTCCCTTAAAAATCACATGAAACCAAGTCTCTGAACAGAGTCTGATGGAATGAAACTACTCTCCAGCTGAAGACAGACTTGAAAGAACTTCAAGAAAAATCAGTCTCACTGGGGTGAAAAGGGTGTTCAGGTCAGCTTAGATGGACTGTGGGAAAGCCAGTGAGAGGGTCTTCATCACAGCACATGAGCAACTAAGACCTTCAGTTCTGGTTCAGTAGAGGAGCACAGCAGCAGGAGAGTCTCCATTCCCAGGTCAGAAGACAAACTGAGAAACCAGGGTGTTTCCTGAAAGAGCAGGCAAAGCTTTCCTTGCAAACACAAGGGGCCCTTGTACTCAAAGTCAAGGCTAGAGATGGACAGGAAGCTGGGGACAGTGACCACTTTACTCCAGGAGCAGTACTCTATTTTAAAAGAATGAAGGAAGAAAAACCAAAAAATACTTTAATATAGGCATCAAAAGATGATGCTTTCGATATTGGTGAAATTCATTGAAAAGAGCAGTATCATAAAAAGAAGAAAAATATCGAATTATAAATTTTAAAAAAATATTATTAAGAGTGGGATGAAGATCAAAATGAGGATCCAAGAACACCAGTTCATCCAATCCTCCTTAGGAATAATTCCTGCAAAACAAAGGATCGACACATCTTAGAAACTGGTCCAAGGTAGACTATATGATTTTCCTTCCCAATTCTCTCCTCTAGGGAGGTGAGAACCACTTGTCTCTTCTACCACCCCTACTCATAACCCAGAACTTACTCTATCTACCACCTCAACGTAACTTGACACACTGAATTATAAACAACCCTGCCCACTCCCAAATTCCTCAGAAGATCTCTGGAAAAGCATGTTTCTGTGGAAAGTTGGAGAGAGTCACAGTCACAGCTGTCTTTGAAAGGGAAAATGGATACCGGAGTCAGAATTGTCCAGGCATTGGAGTAAGAACAGAATGATCACAGGAATTGACACCCACTGAGTTTTTATGAGGACTGCCCTTTTATTGTCCAATTACCCTCCCTTACCCATCCCTACCCCAGGTTACCATTACCTGGACAATTATGCTTTGTCCACAAATAACAAATACAAGCACCCACTTCCATTGAATAAGTCACTGACAGGATCCATTCACATGCCACAAAAAGTGTTTTTCTGAAGATTTTCTGCAAGAGAGAACAACAAGGGTCAAGGACATAACCACTCAAATGCTCAAATTACTCTCTAGACTGTCAGCTTTGGCTAAAGGAGCTGCCAAAAAGCTGGGAGTAGGAGCCTTCTCAATTAAATCTGTCTCACAGAAGACTGTTGTCCTAGCTCTCCCACTAAAGACACAGAGATGAATTGAGATCCCATAGTCCCCAAAGGTAGCTCATCACCACTTTTTGCACCTATATCTTCTCAAACATAAAACATCCCAGATAAGAAAAGAGACCAATAGCCTCAAAGATAGGTGGTGTTATTGGGAGTTCCAGGGATCTAGGGATAATTCCTTAGTTCCAGTCACAGACCCCTGAGGAGAGGGAATTTTGAGTTTCTGATGTCTTGTACTCCCACAGTTCCTTCTGTCTGTATTAGCTTATGGGCAAAGTACCACCAAAAACTGGCACTATAATTGGCTTAAATTGGTTAAGGAAGGATAGAGGCAAACAGTGCTCATATCCCTGTACCTTTCCCACTCAAACTGGCCCTTAAGGCTCAAGAAGAATTCCCTGCCTTGACCTTTTATCATACTTACTTATATAGGGAAAAAGATGAATGTACACAGTATATATGATGTTGTCCACAAACCAATGATGTTCCTCATAGCATTTCCCAACTGGGGATCCAGTTGGGAACTGATTTTCTCTTCCTCACCTGAAAGACATCATATAACTCAGGAGAGTCTGACCTGCACACTCTGTCCTGGCACAAATAAAGGCATTACATATTAGTCTTTGGAATCTCCTCCTCAAACAGGTCAATTATAGTGACATTCTTCTCCAGAAGAGGGCATTCATGGGCCTTGCTCAGGGAGGAGGATGGATATTTGACTGAGCATGAGAAAACAGGGGCTATGGTTATACACTTCAGGTTTCCCAACCACAAGTCCCATTCCTAGGGGAGTCTCTTGGAACCCTGCTGTTCCTTCTCTCATTCCTTGTCCACAGATGCCTCCCCTTAAACCCCAGAAAATGTCTATCAACCTCAGGACAGAACATAGTTATTAAGAATAAAGTTAGACTCTGCAGGGTGGGAAGGGAGTGGGAGGGAATGGGAAGGGGGTTACAATGAGTGTATTATTGGAATAGTTATGATGAGGTGCTTCTTAGTATATTTTGGAGAGTCAGCCAAGCAGTTAGTCAATAAGCATTTATTATCTTCTATTTGTTAGATATTGTGCTAAGTATGGGGAATTAAAAAGGCAAAAGACAATTTCTGCTCTGAAAGAGCTCACAGTCTAAAGGGAAAATAACACAAATAACTATGTGGAAATATACTATATTGAAAATAAATAAGAAAGCCCTTTGTTCCTTCATTTATTCCTTCTTTCTTTGATTTTCCCTCCCTCATTTCTTCTCTTCTTGCCTTCCTCCTTCCCTCTTTTTCTTCTTTCTTTTCTTCTTTATTCCTTCTTTCCTTTCTTCATTCCTTTCCTTTTCCTTCCTTTCTTTTTCCTTCTTTCTTTCATTTGCTAGTACTTAGCACAGTACTTGGTAAAGATGAGGACTTAATAAATGTTTATTGAAATGAATTGTTTTCAATTGAACCTCAGCAATAATCCCATGTGTTATGTGCTTTATTTACACCATTTTACATATGAAAAAACTCAAGACTGAGAGGTTAAGGCAATGATCTAGAGTCACATAAATAGTAAGTTATCAGAGGAGAAAGTGCACTCAGATATTTCTTATTCTAACTCAAAGTATCCACTATACCACTCAGCTCCTTCTAAACAAGGCTATGCTCAGGATCACTCTCTTTAAGTTATTTTATAGCACCTCATGAAGAGGAGTTCAAAGAAATAATGTTGATACCAGTGATATTTTTCCTATTAATTTATTAATCATTGAAATCATATATGTATCAAATGCAGTAGTTTCCCACACCAGAATTATATCAGCCACTTCCCACAACTTATTACCAGCAAAGTAACATTTTGATGCCAAATTTCTCAATCTTTCATCTTGCTTCACATGACCTAATCCATGTTCCATCCCAATTGGAATTATGTGTTTTGTCAATATATTTGAAAGGCCAAAGTATTTGCTAGTCAAATTAGTTTGGAAACTTCTGATCTTTGTCAGTTCTTCTGTATTACTAATACAGATTGATCTGTCTCTGTCTCTATTTTCTGTCTCTATCTCTCTGGTTCTTTGTCTTATCTCTCTCTCTCTCTCTCTCTCTCTCTCTCTGTGTGTGTGTGTGTGTGTGTCTGTGTGTGTGTATGTGTCTCTGTGTGTGTATATGTGTGCTGGATCACTAGGACCTGGGCAGAATGATACTTTTTGACACTTATCTCTTGCTACTTTCTTATTTCTTCCTTGGTTTCCCTTTTCTCTCTCTTCCTTCCCAGACTTCCACTTTATTTTTCTCCCTCTCTTGAAACCTTAAAAATGGCCCTGGAACCTAATGCAACAGTGAGAAAGAAATCTGAAAAATGTTCACCTTATATAGATAGGAGTTCTCAAGTACAGAACCAGAATATAACCTAGAACATACTCTTTATGGTACGTTCTCCCAGATCTACTTAGGAATAATTTTCTTGACTTCATACCAGAGCTATAAATTCCTTTTCCACGCTGGTTTATCCCTTGGATTTAGTTATCTACCATTGGAACTGTGGTCAACATGTTGTTTCATACTCTCTCAGAGTGGAACCATACCTATTTTCTCCTCTGAGGAAGGTAGACATAATCATGAGTGACCCCATGCTACCAGAAGACAAACCTTGTCTCCACCAAAATCAGAACAAATCTCTTTCCCCATTCTCATGTTATGTATTAAAAGTTTAAGAAATATAATTCTTGAGTAATTAGTTATATTATTAAGTATGACTAGGAAAAATGAATAAATGAATGGTCATTTGATTGTTTCTAGGTAAACCTAAAATGTATCATGGCAGTTCATTGACACTTATACATCAGAGTGAATATTCCAGGTAGATGGCAGTCAACTTTGATTGGTTAACAACTAATGAGAAAATGAATATGATAATGAGAAGTGAACCTATTTTTATGAGGGGTAGTTTTAATCATATCATTCTTACTCCTAAACTTTCCTAGTATGGACCATCAAGACAAATTATCTATACCCATTCTAATTAAATTCAATCTCAATATCAGACCTATTCTTTAGGAGCTGATTTAATCTAGTAGAGAATGAGGAAATAGGAAAGAAAAGAAAATCCTGGAGTTCCCTAGTTATAATTGGTTAATTGTATAATCATTACTCTCACTGGATTCATAAAATAACAGAATCAAACACATACGTGTAAGCCTCCTAGATCATATCGACCCTAGAGATCATCTTCTCCAATTGTCTGAAGTCTTAGAAGCAGCAAAGAGTTGCTCCACTTGAGTCAAGTGAATTCATGAAGAGAAAAAGATGCAAAGAAAACTAAGAGTGGTTACTGGGAATTGTTAGGTAATAAGATTATGGGAAGAAAAAGAACAGAACCTCCCTCAATTCTTAATTAGTCCCTTGAAAAAAATAATGATCCCCTCTGATCCCTCTCTAAGTAAGAGTATAGTAGAGAAATCTCTTAGAAGAAGTAGTTTAAGTCTTCTCTAAGAATTCTGAGATTTTTTCTCATTTTCTGCCAGGGAAATGTTCAGAACTAACAGATGGTACTGAGGCAAATTTCCATGAATCTTTCAGTCTTTCCATGAGTTTCAGGAAGAAACTCTGACACTGACTCTGACAGAGGTGGGGAGATGGTGTTGAGCATTGACCAGGGCAGCCAAGGTCTGCATCAATCCTGGGTAGCCAGGATGGCAGCATCAAAATAGAAGATAAATCTGATTATTCATGGATGTCCTCCTCATCCCCAGCTATGAATCCAGGTGACTGGAGAAATGCCTTTGCTCTCTTACTTTCTATTTTCTTCTTCCTTCTATCCTTTTGAGCAGAAATTTAAATCCAAAGTTTGCTCTTCCATTTAAACTGTTCTTTAATGGTTAAAGTTAATTTTTTTAACCTAGAGAAAAAATTCTCTAGATAAAAGATATCAACTCTATCATGCCATTGAGTTGCAACTATCCCATAGATGAGGAGTTTTAAAATGCCCTAGTGATCAGATTAACACTTTAGGATTAGAACTGTGGAGCTGGAGCTTTAGGCCAAACCTCTTTCTTCTGGTGTTGGGGTTAGGAAGGAAGAGCTGGGACTGTGACCAGCGTTCCCCTCAACTGGAGATATATGGAGATCAAGACTAGAGTGGCTGGACCTGGCAACTATTAAAAATCCCATTAGTTGCTAAAAGGAAAGAAGGTAACTCTCTCCCATGGTGCTTCCCATATATTCCCTAAAATCCTGAATAAAACTGGCCTTTAATCTCATTCAGTACTTGGGAGTGTGGGATTAGATGGGAGATGGAGGTAAAGGCTCCATGTAGAAGCACTTTCTTCATTTCTCTTTATTTTACAGCTGTAGTTAATGATATAACTTTGAAAAGATTCAAAGAGCAGGATAATGGCTCTAGAATTATCATGATATTTTGATGAAGAGGTCAAACTTATTTTTCCACTGGTAGCCATTCTACCACATCTCCATCTTAGTCTCCAACCAAGGGTTGGGAACAACATAATTCCTTCAGTTTTAAGCACCCTTTTCCTAACCTCTGTTAGAGGATTCCACTCAAAGGACTCTTAACACCTGGTGTTAAATGGGACTCCTAAATTGTATGGTAGATAGAGCATAGAATCTGAAGTTTTCTAAGAAGATACAAGGTTTTATGAATTCTTATCTAACTTGACACATTAGCTAGGGAACCTGGGCAAATCATTTAACATTTGTCTGCCTCAGTTCCCTCAATTGTAAAATGCAATAATGATAGCATTTATTTTCTAGGGTTGCTGCCAGGACAAATTAGATATCTGAAAAGTATTTAGCAAAGTGCCTGACACAGAGTAAGTGCTTAATAAATGCCTGTTTCCTTCCTTCTAATGGAAAATGAACATTTACCTAAACTCTTTCCTCAATAATAACAAACTCCCTCAGGTCATATCCCTTTCCCTTCTTAGTGAATCTAAATCCCTGGTTGTCATACAAACCCCATTCTCTACTCCCCCTTTCTGATCCTGAATCAGGTTGTGGTCCCTTTAAGAAACTGATTTGTGATCCTTTCTGATTGATGTGATTCAGATTACTCCCAGCCCCTCCTGGCTGATGCATTACCAATTCAAGAAGCTAGGACCTTTGATTCCACAAATCCTGGTCAAAGCACCCTTTGAATTCCAATAGGAGATCCAGGCTTGTCCCAGCCTCCACCAGATCTGAGCTAACTTGGGGTTCCACTCATGGGCCCCTTTAGCTAAATCTCTCATTATAAAAGAGTCAAACTAAAATCCTCTCTTTGCAGAGGTTCCAAACATGCTAGCACCATGCTTAGCACCCCAAAGGAGCTTTCCACTGGAATACTGTTTCCAGTGTCAACCTCTCTTACTCTCACCTATTTCCTTAACTAGACTTTAACCTTACTTCCAATCCCCATAATAAACCTCTTTTTATCAATATAGGTTTTCAAGTCTGTAAATTCCTTTACAGGGACTCTTGCACTGCCAGAAGGGAATCCTCAAAACTCCCTATACATGCGTCGAATTCTGGGGGATTGCAGAGAGTTCCATTTGACTTTCTGAACCCCCTGTCACTAGACCTCATTTAACTCCCTGACCACCAGAAAGCCTAATTTCATTTGGGTACCCCAAATCTAAACCTCATCAATCCCTTATTCCCATTCCCTCAACCCCATCCAATGTCCTATTCTGCAGTTATCCACTCTTTCTACTATGTTCTTTGATATGCCTGTCCAAAGATATCAATCTTGCTTTCATCCTCAAACCTTTTCTTTCCACTCCTTCTATTACTTGACTCTCATTGAGAACTGCCTCTCTCTTGATAACAGAACTCCTGGCTACTCTTAACAACCCTGGCTGAATTTCCATTTTTCCTTCAACTCACTTGTCAAGATGGGATTTTTGTAATACTCATTACCATTTCCAGATTTTCTCTCTATTACTCTCAGTCAATAATCTTTCCTCCTTTAAGGTTTACTCAATCTATAGCTACAACCCACTCATTTAAAGGGAGTTGTTGATTATAGACCTCTAGTACCTCCTTTCTTTACTTTCTGAGATTTGTCTTTAGCTCACTGTCTCTCCTCAATTTCTACTTTCATAGTAAGGGACTCCAATATAGGAATTGCTAGTTCCCCAGATTCACTACATACCTAGTTCCTCAATTTATTCATTCCCCATGACCAGATACTCCTTTGACCAATGTAAGCCACCCACAAAAATGATCATGCACTTGACCTGGTTGTATCTGCAGATATACAACGTCTGTGTTCACAGATTTTAAAATTCCTTTATTTGATCATAATTTATTATCATTTTCTCTTTTTGCCTTGCAATCCCAACCCTGTTCACATCTACTTTAAGATTCCAATTTCTTAGTTCCTCAGTTCTCTTTTAAGAAATCCCTCTTTACTAGTTATACTAAATGAGATGAGGTGAGATCTCTCAGGACATTGTGAAAATCTGACTAAGGCTTCATTTACTTCAGAGTTTGAGTAGGCCTGAAGGACTCTGAGTCAAGCACATGCTTAAGTCCCTTCCTGCTATCCTCCCATAACATCACTGTCTCCTATTTCAGTCAAATATGGACAACTATGTACATATTAGTTAAATTCAATTTCTTGGGTAGTTCTCGAGTTTAGAATGTAAGACCCTCAGCCAATGAGGATGAGGGTCAGTGAGTCAGGAAGAGGTATTTGCGTTAGGGATTAAAGTGTTAACCCTGCCCCCAATGGTGCTTCCTCCCTTCAACTGTCTGCTCGAAGGTGGGACACCTTTCTTGTGAGAATGTATAATAATTTTGCTTTACTTCTAGAGATCTCTCACCTGTTTCTATTAAATGATGATCCCTCACCATTTCTAGAACCATACAGTACTCTCTTCCTTTCCCCATCTAGACTTCTTGGTGAACTGTTTAAGTTTACACTGCCCTCTTCTTCTGAGTCCATTACACCTCATTCTCTCGTAAACCATCACCTGCCATATATCAATTTGAGATTACTGAAGGAAGCTGAAAAGGTGAGAAACCATGGACTGCTGATCTCCATTATATTCAGAGGAAACAGAACATGGGAGAAAGGTGATATGTAACAGGAACATTAAGGAGTTGGTATTGATGATGGGACATGGAATGTTATGAAATGCAATGGGAACATAGGTTAATGTCTGTAAAAGGGATATGGAGTTCAATCTTTATAATAGGGAGGATAGTAGAAAAATCAATGATTTTATAGGAGGGATATTATAAATGGTTCAGGTATATCAATTACAATTCTAGGTCAGGCAGCAACTAGTAATGATCTAGACTAATTTTCAATGGAGACACAGGAAGGCATTAAGAAAGAGACAGATAAATTAGGCTCTCTGTTACATGCAAATAACTCTGACTGGAACCTAGATCAAGATTACTACCTACTCTGTGGGATGTCTGTGTCTCTCTATACATGGTTCTAACAAAGAGCAAGAATAGAGGAGAAAGTCTGTGAGAGCAGGCCCAAAGAGAACTGGCCCTAGAAATACCAGCAGAGATGGTGAATGAGACTTGAGGAAAGAGAAATATCCCTAAAACCAGAGCTCAGGAGAATTAGCCAATATGAGCTTAGGGAGAAGAGGACACTCCTTGGAAGAGTGATAGAGATATCTTTTCTTTGAAGGAGGGTGACAACATATCCTACTTACATTCTCACCTTGCTCTCAGTTCCACAGGGCTCAGAAATGTGTTCTGGGATAGAGTGTGATAAGGCAAGAATTTATTGAGGGCCATGGAGGTTAGAGTTCTGTACAATGGTCCCTGTTGCTTGTGTTACAGTTCGATGATTCAGGGTTTCATCTGGTGGAAGAAGCAAACTTTTCTTCTTAAGGCTGAACAATAAGTTTCAGATTCCTCCAAAATGTACTTTCTTCCTTTCTAGGAGAAATCCCTAATGGAAAACTCTTCCACATGTGTTTATAGGAGGGGTTGTTTCCTTCTTGGAAGAGAATATGCCCTATCTGGAGGCTGTGGATCTTCTATCCTTCCTTCAGAGTTTTCTTTACAAGTAAACAACATTAGATCCTGTACCTGGGCACTGAACTTCCCTTCCCCTTCAGCTTAGCCTCTTAGAGGTCCCTGCCTCTCCCTCTTGTGATCTTTGATCATGGGTGGAGTTAAAAACCAGGGACACACTGAGCTCAAAGGGTGAAAGACCCACCCTGGGGTATGGATGGAACCCTAGAAAGGAGTATGCTTGAAGCCTGCTTCCAGTTGCTGAGTGCCCATTTGTCAAAGGAACTTTGACACTTTCTTTCACACTTTCTGGGCTGGAATTGCTAATTTGTTGCTAGACGATTATTCTCTAGTCTAAATTAATTCCTTCTCCTCTAGGGCTCCTCCAAAGTCTCATTATCCTCCCTTCTCTGTTCTGAACAAATTTTCAGGGATTGGGCTGTATCCCTTCTTCCATTAATGCGTGTCCCCATGCTTAAATATATTGGATTATTTGTTGTCAAGGGAAGACAGTGGGGGAAGGGAGAGAAAAATTTGGAATACAAAATTTTGCAAGAATGAATGTTGAAAACTATTTTTATAGGTATTTTGAAAACAAAAGCTACTATAAAAAAAAATCAGTGCCTCATCTCCTGAGGTCTCCTTAATTCCCTATTTCTGAATTACCTTCAAATTTCTTTAGCCCTGTTTTCGGTCAAAAGTGCTGAATTATTCAGAAGCCTGAAGCATTTCAGGTTCTATTAGAGTTATGACCAGAGTTTGTATTTTGAATCTATTTGAAGTATCTAATATTGTGGGTCTTGTCTCCAAAGAAAAGAATTTAATAGTCATTCTTTTTCAAATAATAATAAAATAAACTTTTGACAACAATTGAAAAATTGAAAAATATTTTATAGACATCATTTCAAGTAAATCTTTTTGAAACAGACCTTTTATGAAATTTTTCCAAAGTATCTTTTGCTGGAAATTTGTTACACTCCAATTATTTCTGGGTTCTGTCACTCCAAAACCGATTCAGAGGCTTGATCTGGTATAAGTCTGAGGGAAAGCAGGAAGAGGTCAAAGACCTATCATTCTCCACTATCCTGGTTTGCCAACCCAAGTAAATCTTAAAGAATTCTTGACTTGAAGGTATTTATCTGTATTGTAAAACTGAGGTAACTGATCATCAAAAACTTTAAGGGCTTTTCCATACTACAGTTAGAGTCCCAGCAGGATATAAGTTCATGTTCCCTGGTTTCCAACTTTCTATCCACCACCTTATCTATTCTCCTCTCATGAATATTCCTGTCTCTGCCCCAATTTCTTACACTCCGCCCTAGAGATTCCATTGGACCTCCAGGGACTCCCTCTCTCAAGTCATCAAGCTTTTGATCCATTTCCTTCAATAAATACTGGGGAAAAGGCAGGTAAGGGTGGGGAAATCATAGTATTGAGAGCCACAAAGATGAATGGGACCTTGGAGTTTATCATGTTCAACATCCCTCCCTAAACACCTCACACCTGGCATGCCATCCCACTCTTACATTCACCCAGTTACACATTAATTAGAAAGAAAAAAAAGGCAAAAGATATAGGAGACTAACAGAAGGTCACACATTGTGTTACACTCCAATTATTTTAGGTTCTGTCACCAAAACCAATTCAGAGGCTTGATCTGGTATAAGTCTGAGGGAAAGCAGAGAGGTCAAAGACCTGTCTATTTCCACCATCCTGGCTCTGCCAACCCAAGTAAATCTTAAAGAATTCTGACTTGAAGGATTATTATCTCTATTGTAAAACTATACATTGTGTGTAGGCATTGTGACAGTGCCATCTTCATCCAGAGATCTCCAGACTGTCTAATTCTGTGTTCAATCTAAAATGAAAGTTCAAATAATACACAAAGTCAAGGCAATGATTGTGAAAAAGCAGTAATCATTGGGTAGGGTGGGTCAGCTGACAAGTCTTGGTTATTATCATCAAGAGATGGTGCTCTAAAAATTATCTGGGCATAGAAAATGTGAAAGATATCTTCAAATGGATTCTGGATTGTAAACAATTCTGCTGTAAAAAAAAAAAAGATGATATCGAGTCAAAAGCTACTGTGAAGGGAAAAGTGAGGCTCAAGAAAGGTACATTAGTTGTACAAGGCAGTATAGGGACAGTCTCTGAAAAACCAAACTGGTGGTTTCTGGTGCCTTATTCTTCTGTCTTATTCTTCTGTCTATTCATTGGGTCTCTCCATCCTGTTTTTGCTCAATGATAAAGTGGCCTCTAGTTTATGACTAGCTATAATTAACTGAAGTGGAAGGAATAAACAGCATAGAAACCAGATCACAGAATCACAGGAAACTGGAGGGAGAAGGGGAAGATACTCACTCATTGAAAACATGAGCTGCTCATCCAAAGCATTCAATTTCAAGACAACAAACACGTATTAGGTGCTTTCTATAGGAGGGTCTTTTTTCCAGAAAATAGTAGAGGGAGGACAGAGAGATACAAGAGAAAAGACAGAACAACTCCACCAACAATGCATCAATGTCCCAGTTTTCCCACTCCCTCCAACAATCGTCATTATTTTTCCTGTCATCTTAGTAATCTGACGGGTGTGTAGTGGTATCTTAGAGTTGTCTTATTTGCATTTCTCTGATTAATAATGACTTGGAGCATCTTTTCATATGACTAGAAATAGTTTCAATTTCTTCATCTGAGAATTGTCTGTTCATATCCTTTGACCATTTTTCAATTGGAGAATGGCTTGATTTTTTATAAATTAACTCTAATTTATAAATTTTGGAAATGAGGCCTTTATCAGAACCTTTGACTGTAAAAATATTTTCCCAGTTTATTGCTTCCTTCTAATCTTGTCTATTAGTTTTGTTTGTAAAAAACTTTCAGTTTGGTATAATCGAAATTTTCTTTTGTGATTTAGTTCTCTAGTTCTGCTTTGGTCTGAGTCCTTCCCCTTCCACAGGTCTGAGAGGTAAACTATCCTGTGTTCTCTAATTTATTAATAATTTCATTCTTTATGCCTAGGTCATGAACCCATTTTGACCTTGTCTTGGTGAGGTGTTAATGTGGATCAATGCCTGGTTTCTGCCATATTAGTTTCCAATTTTCCCAGCAATTTTATCAAACAGTAAGTTCTTATCCCAAAAGCTGGGGTCTTTGGGTTTGTCAAAGACTAGGTTGACTGTTTTATTTTATTATATTTTATCTTATATTTGTTGACTGTTTTATCCCTTGAACCTAACCTATTTCACTGATCAACTAATCTATTCTTAGCCAATACAAATGGTTTTGGTAACTGCTGCTCTATAATATAGTTTTTTAGATCTGGTACAGCTAAGCCACCTTCATTTGATTTTTTCATTAATTCCTTGAAATTCTTGACCTTTGTTTTTCATATGAATTTTGTTGTTATTTTTCAGGTCATTAAATAGTTTTTTGGGACTCTGATTGGTATAGCGTAAATAAATAGATTAGTTTAGGTATATTGTCATCTTATTATCTTTGCTCGCCCTATCCAAGAGCATTTAATATTTTCAATTGGTTAGATCAGACTTAATTTGTGTGAAAAGTGATCTGTAATTTTACTCATAAAGTTTCTGATTTTCCCTTGGCAGATAGATTCCTAAATATTTTATATTATCCAGTAGTTACTTTAATGGAATTTCTTTGTAACTCTGACTGTTGGATTTGTTATGATATATAAGAATGCTGATGACTTATGTGGGTTTATTTTATAACCAGCAACTTTGCTAAAGTTGTGGATTATTTCTAATAACTTTTTAGTAGATTCGGGGTTCTCTAAATATACATCATGTCGTCGGCAAAGAGTGATAATTGGTTTCCTCATTGCCTATTCTTTTCCTTTAATCTCTTTCTCAGCTTTATTGCCAAACCTAGCATTTCTAATACAATATTAAATAGTAACGTTGATATGGGCAACCTTGTTTCACCTCCACATCTTATTGGGAATGATTGCAGTTTGTCTCCATTACATATGGATACTTACTGATGGTTTTAAATAGATGCTGCTGATTATTTTAAGGAAAAGTCCATTTATTCCTATACTCTCAAGTGTTTTTAATAGGAATGGATGTTGGATTTTGTCAAATGCTTTTCTACTTTTTTGGAGTAGTTTGAACTATGCTCAAAAAGTTATCAAACTATACCTTTGATCCAGCAGTGTTACTACTGGGCTTATATCCCAAAGAGATTATAAAGAAGGAAAGGGACCTGTATGTACGAATGTTTGTGGCAGCCCTTTTATAGTGGCTGAAACTGGAAGCTGAATGGATGTCCATCAATTTGGAGAATGGCTGAATAAATTGTGGTATATGAATATTATGGGAATATTACTGTTCTGTAAGAATGACCAAAGGGTGATTTCAGAAAGGGCTGGAGAGATACATGAACTGATGCTGAGTGAATGGCAGGACCAGGAGATCATTATATACTTCAACAAAACTATATGATGACCAGTTCTGATGGACCTGGCCATCCTCAGCAACGAGATCAACCAAATCATTTCCAATGAGAGTAATGAACTGAACCAACTACGCCAGAGAAAGAACTTGGAATGACTAAAACATACATTGAATTCCCAATCCCTATATTTATGCTTACCTGCATTTTTGATTTCCTTCACAAGCTAATTGTCAATATTTCAGTCTGATTCTTTTATCAGCAAAATAATGTTTTGGTCATGTATACTTTTTGTATCTAATTTATATTTAATGTATTTAACATCTACTGGTCATTCTGCCATCTAGGGAATGGGTGGAGGTAAGAGGTGAAAAAATTGGAACAAGAGGCTTTGGCAATTGTTAATGCTGTAAGTTATCCATAATAACCTGTAAAAAGGCTATTAAATAAAAAATTTTTAAAAAGAAAAAAAAACACAGACAGACAGAGACAGAAAGAAACAGAGACAAGCCCTAGCAGAGACACACGAAAGAGAGAGACAGAATAGAGAATTATGGTTACAAATGATTAATGGACAGGGAAAATCAACAATGAAATGAGAGACTGGAGAAAGAATTTCTTCCTAATCTGTGGAATCAGGAAAGGTTTCTTAGAAGCAGGGATGACTGAGCTGAGTATAGGAAGATAATGATCATTTTCAAACGCAATAATGCATATTATTTTTACTCAACCTCATCAAATGATGGAGTAATCAAGGGCTTCAAATCTTAAAGTACTATATAAATGCTAGCTGTGAGAAGGAACCAAGATGTTGTAGTGAATAGATATATACTGGACCTGGAGTCAGGATGACCTGAAAGCAATTTGGGACAAATTTACTTAGAAAGTCACATCAATACTCTAATAAGCTTGAAAGACGTGAATATTAAAGAGCATATCATTAAAATGCTTATCAGATATTTATCACAGTTATATCTGACAGAGAGAGAGAGAGAGAGAGAGAGAGAGAGAGAAATACAGAACAAAATCAGTTGGTCAGAGAGTTATTGATCACCAAAGAAAGATAAATAATCTTGTTACATGTGATTGAAATTGTGTTGTTGAAGATAACCACAGGAAGAGTCTGCAATATATATCTTTTTCTAAGGGTATGGTAGAATATGTATAGGATACCAATAGAAGTATGAGAAACTAAGAGCCATTACCTAATAGATAATTGGTCAAATGAATATGAGCAAAGAATGGTAAATTACAAACACCATGAAATTTGATCAGATTAAATTTCCCCTAATAATTGGCAAAGATGACAAAAGTTAGAAGTATTTAATATTGTGCAGTTGTGAAAGATAGTCATACTGAAATGCTGCAGATGGATCTGCAAAATGGTCCAAATATTCTGGGAAACAACTTGAAATAATGTTAAGAAAATAACCAAAATGTCTATAGCTTTAACAGATATTTCACTCCTAGGGAAAATCATAAAGAAGGCAGACAGGAATATAATACACAAAATATTTATAGCAGCATCCTGTAGGAAGAAAGGATTGGAAATAAAAAGATGCCAATTGATCTAGGTAAAATATTTTCTATGGGGGGAAGAGGGAGAAGGGGACAGAGCCAAGATGGCAGAGAAGGCACACATGACTTTCAAGCTCCTCTCATCCCTCACAACCAACTATTAGATTCAGCCTCAACAATAGGGCTTGACTGCTAAAATTCATGAAGATTAGAAGCACACAACTTGCCAGCCAAAGATAATCTGGAAGATTGCCAGGAAAGGTTTGTCCTGAGGGGCCAGGAACAGACCAGCACAGGCAGGGAGAGACTAGTGTCCTGAGCAGACCAGGGGCGGGAGTGATCTCTGTGGCTAGAGAAGTTATAGAGACGACTCTGCTATAGGCTAACTACTCTGCTGTGATTACAAAGCAGTAAGCCAGAAGAGAAATTAAAGCCTAAAACAGAGGGTACTCTAAAAAAATGCCAGAACCTAACAAGATCTAACTGTAACTACTCAAAACTGGAAGTGACTCAGGCAGACCCCTAACACAGCCCTGCAGCCACATCCTGAAATAAGGGGCTTTTGTCCGGCTGTTATAAATCTGCACAGCACAGGAGCACAGCCCCTGGGGCAGCCTCTAATCTGTACAGTAGGGGGCTCAGCCTGGGACAATAAAAATTCCCCAGCAGGATTGTGCTTCACCTGGCAAAGACACTTCCGGTCCCTGCAGGGCTATTCACTGCGCTCAGCCACTATACCCACAGCCCCAGGGTGGATTTGGCCTGGGGTAGTGAAACATTCACTGCTCAGCGTCTAGCCCCAGGGCAGTCATTAACCTGTACAGCAGGATTCTTTTCAGGGTACTTTCCCAGCTCAGCCCTACAGGCCTGAGTTACTTCTCGGTGGGGAACTCTTTCCCAGAGCACTCTGGTACCTCACTGCTTGATAGCTTCTATACAGAAAGAGAGCAGCTTTTCAACCCTGAAGAGAATAATAGCAGACAGTCTCCAGACAATTGTTGGTCCCTCAAACAAAAGGCTCTCTTAGAAGATACTATTAAAAATCTTAAAAGAGAACTAGAAGAAAATGGGGAAAGGAAAGAGAAGCTATGCAAGAGAGCAACAACTTCCTGAAATGTGAATTGAAAAGGTAAAAACTCCCAAGAATGCAGGGATGAAGAATTTGTGAATTGGAAAAGAAAATGACTCACTAAAAAAATAAATAAATAAATTAGTGAAATGGAAAAAATTCCATAGAGCAAAACAACTCATTTAAAAACTCAATTGGATATATACAAAAAGAAGTTTAAAAAAGCTACTGAAGAAAATAATTCACTAAAAATCAGAACTGAACAAATAGAAACGACTGATTCATTGAGACATCAAGAATCAGTCAAGCAAAACCAAAAAAATGACAGATTGGGAAAAAATGTCAAATATTTACTTGGAAAAACAACAGACCTGGAAAATAGATCTAGGAGAGATAACCTGAGGATCATTGGACTTGTTGTAAAAAAAGAGCCTAGATACTATTTGACAAGAAATCATCAAACAGAACTGCCCAGAAGTAATAGAACCAGAAAGTAAAATAAGGCATTAAAAGAATTCATCGAGCACTTTCTGAAAAAGACCCTAAAATAAAACTCAAAGGAATATTAGGCCACATCGAATTTTCAGACTAAAGAAAATATTACAAGCAACCAGGAAAAACAATTCAAATACCGAGTTGCCACAATAAGGTTACACAAGATCTGCTGCCTCAACATTAAAGGATCGAAAGACCTGGAATCTGATATTCCAAAAGGCAAAAGAACTTGAATGCAGCCAAGAATAAACTACCCAGCTAAGCTGAGCATTTTTTCCATGGAAGAAGATGGACATTTAATGAAACAAAGGAATTCCATTTGTTTCTGAGGAAAAACCTGATTTAAACAAAAAATTGATCTTCAACCACAGGACTCAAGAAAAGTAGAAAGGTAAAGGGAACTTTGAGAACTGTATTTCGTTGTGGATACACATACAAACCACATGTATAATTTGATTTTACTGATAAATATAAAAAGGGTAGTAGAAATGGAAAGGGAAGTCAGAAAAGGGAAAAGGGGAGATAAAAGAGGGAAACTACATCCTAAGATGAGGCAAAGGAAACCTTCATATCTGAGGGAACTTAGACGGGAAGGAACATTGTGTGAATCTTACCTCATCAGAATTGCCCAAAGAAGAAATAATTGGGATTTTGTGTTATAGAAATCTTCTCACCCATTAAAAAGTGGAGGGAAAAAGGGGAAAAGGAAAAGAGAAAGGGAAGAGTACAAGAAAGGGAAGGGATTAAAGGGAGGAGGGAGGAACCTAAAGAGAGAGTGGGATGCAAGTGGACCCATGTTTAATACTAGGAAGGGGGAAGGAGGAAGAAAAGAAATGCATTCTGGGGATATTAGGATGGCAGGAAAAAAGAATTAGTAATTTTAATCATAAATGGAATGGGATGAACTCCTAAAGCAATGGAGAGACTGGACAAAAGCCAGAACCCTACAATATGTTTTTGGGAAACATTTAAAACAGGGAGATACAACAGGTAAAGGTAAAAGGTGGAAAGAATCTATTATGCTTCAGGTAAGTCAAGAAAAGGGGTAGCTTATCTTATCTCAGATCAAAAAGCAAAATTGATCTAATCAAAAGAGATAAGGAAGGAAACTATATTTTGCTAAAGGGTACTATAGACAATGAAGTATATCAATATTAAAATATATGTCCAAGGGTATAGCATCTAACTTCCTAAAGGGAAGTTTAGAGGCAAAAGAAATAGACAAAAAACATATTAGTGGAGATTTAATCTTGACCTCAGAATTAGACAAATCAAACCACAAAACAAATAAGAAAGAAAGTAAAGAGGTAAATAGAATATGAAAATTAGATATGATAGATCTTGGAGAAAACTGATTTGACAGAAAGGAGTATATGTTCTTCTCAGCAGTTCATGGAACCTATACAAAATTGACCATAATTGGACATAAAGACCTCAAAAAATGCGGGAAGCAGAAAAGTAAATGCTTCCTTTTCAGATCATGATGCAATAAAAGTACATTCAGCAAAAGTTAGAGGTAAAAGACCAAAAAGTAATTGGAAACTAAATAATCTCATCTTAAAGAATGATTGGTGAAAAGCAAATTATAGACACAATTAATAATTTCACTCAAGATAATGACAATGATGAGACATCATACCAAAATTTGTGGGATGCAGCCAAAGCAGTAATAAAGGGAAATTTTATATCTTTAGAGGATTACTTAAATAAAATAGAGAAGAGAAGATCAATGAACTGTGCTTGCAACTTAAAAGCTGAAGAAAACCAAATTAAAATCCCCAATCAAATACTAAGCTTGAAATTCTAAAAATTAAAAGGAGAAATTAATAATATTGAAAGTTAAAAAAAACTATGAATTAATAAATAAAATTCAAGAGTTGGTTTTATGAAAACCAATAAAATAGATAAAGCTTTGGTAAATCTGATTACAAAGGGTAAGAGGAAAATCAAATTGTTAGTCTTAAAAATGAAAAGGGAAACTTTCCACCAATGAAGAAGAAATTAGAGAAAATAAGGAGTTAATTTGCCCAACTGATGCCAATAAATTGATAACCCTAATGAAATGGATGACTACCTCCCAAAATATAGGCTTCCATACTAACAGAGGAGGAAGTAAATTGTTAAATAGTCCCATTTCAGAAAATAAAAGAAAAGCAATTAATCAACTGACTAAGAAAAATTCCTAGACAAATGGATTTAATGGAATTCTATCAAACATTTAAAGAACAATTAGTGCCAATGTTATATAAACTATTTGAAAAATAGGGAATGAAGTAGTCCTACCAAATTCTTTTATGACACAGACATGGTACTGATACCTAAACCAGGTAGATTGAAAACAGAGAAAGAAAATTATAGACCAGTCTCCTTAATGAATAGAGATACTAAAAATCTTAAATAAATATTAGTAAAAGATTACAGAAAATCACCCCAGGATAATACACTATGACCAAGTAGGAGTTATACCAGGAATGCAGGGCTGGTTCAATATTAGGAAAACTATTATCATAATTGATTATATCAACAACCAAATTAACAAAAATAAAATGATCATCTCAATAGATGCAAGGAAAAGCATTTGATAAAATCCAACATCCATTCCTAATAAAAACACTTGAGGTATAGGAATAAATGGACTTTTTCTTAAAATAGTCAGGACCATATATTTAAAACCATCAGTAAGCATCATATGTAATGGGGAAAAACTGGAACCTTTCCCAGTAAGATCAGAAGTGAAGCAAGGTTGCCCACTATCAACTTATTATTATTCAATATTGTAGTAGAAACACTAGTCTCGGCAATAAGAGTCAAGAAGGAGATTAAAGGAATTAGTGTAGGTAATGAGGAAAGCAAACTATCATTCTTTGCAGATGATATGATGGTATACGTAGAGAACCCCAGAGATTCGACTAAAAAGCTATTAGAAATAATTCATAACTTTAGCAAAGTTGCAGGTTATAAAATAAATCCCCATAAATCCTCAGCACTTTTATACATCACCAACAAAATCCAACAGCAAGACATACAAAGAGAAATTCCATTCAAAATAACTGTTGACAGCATAAAATATTTGGGAATCTATCTACCAAAGGAAAGTCAAGAATTATATGAGGAAAAATTACAAAAAACTTTCCACACAAATAGTCAGACTTCAGTAATTGGAAAAATATTAAATGCTCTTGGATAGGTCGAGCGAATATAATAAAGATGACAATACTCCCTAAATTAATCTATTTATTTAGTGCTATATAAATCAGACTCCTAAGAAAATATTTTAATGATCTAGAAAAAAATCAATAAAAGTCATATAGAAGAACAGAAAGATCGAGAATCTCAAGGGAATTAATGAAAAAAAAATCAAATGAAGGTGGCCTAGCTATACCTGATCTCAAACTATATTATAAAGCAGAAGTCACCAAAACTATTTGGTATTGGTTAAGAAAAAGATTAGTTGATCAGTGGAATAGGTTAGGTTCACAAGACAAAATAGTCAACTATAGCAATCTAGTGTTTGACAAACCCAAAGATCCTAATTTTGGGAGAACTGGAAATTAGTATCGCAGAAATTAGGCATGGACCCAACACTTAACACCATATATCAAGATAAGATCAAAATGGGTCCATGATTTAGGCATAAAGAACGAGATTATAAATAAATTAGAGGAACATAAGATAGTTTACCTCTCAGACTTGTGGAAGAGGAAGAAATTTGAGGCCAAAGATGAACTAGAGACCATCAATGATCACAAAAAAGAAAATTTTGATTATATCAAATTTAAAAGCCTTTGTATAAACAAAACTAATGCAAACAAGATTAGAAGGGAAGCAACAAACTGGGAAAACATTTTCACAGTTAAAGGTTCTGATAAAGGTCTCATTTCCAAAATATATAGAGAAATGACTCTAATTTATAAGAAACCAAGCCATTCTCCAATTGATAAATGGTCAAAGAATATAAATAGACAATTTTCAGATGGTGAAATTGAAACTTTTCTGCTCATATGAAAGTGTTCCAAATCACTATTGATCAGAGAAATGCAAATTAAGACAACTCTGAGATATCACTACACACCTGTCAGATTGGCTAAGATGACAGGAAAAATAATGATGAATGTTGGAGGGATGTGGGAAAATTGGGATACTGATGCATTGTTGGTGGAGTTGTGAATAAATCCAACCATTGTGGAGAACAATTTGGAACTATGCCCAAAAGTTATCCAAACTGTGCATACCCTTTGATCCAGCAAATGTTACTATTGGGCTTATATCCAGAGAAATACTAAAGAAGGAAAAGGGACCTGTATGTGCCAAAATGTTTGTGGCAGCCCTGTTTGTAGTGGCTAGAAACTGGGAAATGAATGGATGCCCATCAATTGGAGAATGGTTGGCTAAATTGTAATATATGAATATGGAACATTATTGTTCTGTAAGAAATGACCAGCAGGATGAATACAGAGAGTCTTGGAGACTTACATGAACTGATGCTAAGTAAAATGAGCAAACCAGGACATCATTATATATTCAACAACGATACTGTATGAGGATGTATTCTGACAGAAGTGGATTTCTTCGACAAAGAGAAGATCTAAGTCAGTTTCAATCGATCAATGATGGACAGAAGCAGCTACACGCAAAGAAAAACACTGGGAAATGAGTGTAAACTGTTTGCATTTTGTTTTTCTTCCCAGATTACTTTTGCCTTCTGAATCCAATTCTCCCTGTGCAATAAGAGAACTGTTCAGTTCTGCACACATATATTGTATCTAGGATATACTATAACATATTTAACATGTATAAGCCTGCTTACCAACTAGGGAGGGGTGGAGGGAAGGAAGGGAAAAGTCAGAACAGAAGTAAGTGAAAGAGAAAATGTTGTAAAGAAATTTTTTTTCAAAAGAAAAAAATTTGCTACACATGAATATAATGGAATATTACTGTGTTTTAAGAAATAGTATATAGGAAGAATAGAGAAAAGCATAAGCCATATAGATTGATTCAAAGTGAATTAAGGTGAACTGAAAAAACTATACATAAAATGCAAACAGTAATATAAAAGGAAAACAACCCCAAAAAACAAACCTTTTTAAAATTTTTTATGTAAATTGATGTAAAAGAAGAGATATGATAATGTATTTCTCAAAATGCAAGGTATTACATTTATTGGAAAATTTGATTAATTTGCTGGTTGGTTTTGTTGTGTTGTTTTCTTTCTTTCTCTTATTATTTGTTGCAGAGGATGTCTTACTAGGCAGGGGAAAGATGAAGTAGGAAATTAAGGTGATGTAAAATCAAAAAATAATTTTAAAAATTAATAGTACAATTTTATTATATGCCTTAGACATTAAAATATATTTCCCCTTTTTTCAAGTGGTTCATAAATCCCATTTGTTGCTGTATTTATTGAGAAAATCTATGCAATATAATTTTCTGTTTTATGGAATTCAGGATTTTGATTTGTTTTACAAATCTCTTGGAGAAACTATGATTCTTAAGTTGACTTTGCACATCCGGAGGACTAGGTGGTACAGTGGATAAAGTTGTAGAGGTATATTTGGGAATATGATAGCAGTGTTCAAATAAGTACTTGAAGGTCTGCCATGTTGAAAATGGAATAATTTCTTTACTATGTGGATTCAATAAGTGGACATTATTTAGAATCGTATTTAGGGCTGATGTGAAGAAAAGCTCCCTACCAATTAGAGGTGTCCCAGAAAAGAGATGAGCTGCCTCAAGGACTGAGTAAAGTCACTGAAGCCATCAAGAAGAGGCTACATGGCTGTTTGTCAGGCACACTAGAATTTGTGTTTCTTTTTCAAGGACAGATTGTACCATATCACAAAATTACACAATATTAGAGTGAGCAGGACATTCAGAGGTCACCTAGTGGATCTATGCAGGAAAAAACCATTCTTACTACTGTATACACAATAGGCGTTTATTTAATGATCTCTTGCAATGATAACTCCACTATTCTTGTTAGGCAGCTCATTCCACTGATAGAAAGTTGGGATTGTTAGGAAGTTTTGTCTTGCATCAAGCTGAAATTTGCCTCTTTGTAGCATTCACTTCCTTTTCCTAATACATAGGTCAGATGGAATAAGCCTAATCTCATTGAGATCTCTTCTAACTCTGGGATTCTGTGATTCAAGAACAGTAATAGTAACAACTGATTAGAAACAATTATTTTTAAATTTCTTAAGTTATACATTAAAATTTTTATTGCTACTTTTTTGAATTCTCATAATATTCTAACTACATAGAATGAACTTTTTCAAAACTTAATTATCAAGTGGAAGACATTGGAATCATTTGGGAGGTGTCCTGACACTATCTTCAGTGAACCTACAGAAAACACAGTTTAGATGCCAACACTTCTATTAAACTACAAAAATCAATCATATTAATCATTTGTGTAGTAAGTGAAAGAAATCTGCTTAGCCCTGTAGTATAAGGTGTTAAATGAGAGACCTGACTCTCATGGGCCCCTTTCCCTTCAGTGTAGATAATGAGTAAAGGTGATAATCAAGTCAGTAACAAAAAAGATCTTCAAAAACCGCCAGACTACATAAATCAACCAGGTCAGGTTTCAGAGTACATTTGTAACCCATGTCAGTAGTAATCTCAGAGTACCATGTCCTAGAGGAAAACATGAGACCTGCGATTCCTCAGGATATATCCCAAGACCTGTTCAGAGATCTGGTTCTTTTTGCTGAGAAGGATGAAGGGAAGACAAGAGAGTGTTCAAAGGAAACAGAACTTTAACATGAAATTTTAGGTCCTGTGGAAAATTCCCTAAGGGTGTAAAGGGTAAGGGCATGAATTATGTGTTGCTTAGAAGTCAAGTCTAGGGTATAATAACTGCTCATATGCATTGACAATACAAATTGGAAACAGAAGTATGAATCCTGATGTTAGCAATTTCCTTGAGGTAGGGGGAGAGAAGTGCAGTCTTCTCTTCCCCTTTGGGAAGCTTCCCTAGGAAAGGAGCATGTCTACCATGAAGCACTTGGGGGCTGAATGTATGGTGACAATGGTACTAGAAGACAAAAGGATAGAAAGGGGAAGCAACACTCCAACGATCCCAGGGAACTATATAGGAATAAGGGTCTTTGTCTAGGTGCTAATTCTAGCTTTAGACAGAAAGAAGGAAGGAAAGAGTGAGCAGGAAGAAGAGAAGGAAATTGGTAGGACAGAAAGCTTTAAAAAAAAAGGAGCTAAAGAGTAGACATGGAGAACAAAAAGGACTGTGAACTTATTTTTATGATAGTCCACACCTTCTTCCATAGACGACTACCCTGAATTACATTCTTCCTTGGGCCATCTTTTTTTTTTTTTATTTCATTTTTGGTTGCCTCCCCGTTGGGGCCATTCACTCATTCCCTCTCAAGTGGAACATCAGTGACTCTGCATGAAGCCCTAGATGACCCTAAACTTCTTCAGGGCAGTCTGGCCATTTTAAGTACATCAGCCAATTAAGGGTACAAGCTCCAGTTACCTGAATTCCTCCCTTGTGGTTAAAATTACCTGTAGTGCAGGCATCACAAGGTTTCTTCTCTCAATATTGGTGAAATTTATGGAAAACATCAGTATCATAAGAAAGAAGGAAAAATATCCATTCCTAAAATTTCTAAAAGGGAGAGGAATAACAACATGAAGCTCCAAGCAAGTCAGTCCATCCAATCCTCCTTGAGAATAATCCTTGCAGAGTAGACCAAGGCTTATTACCTCTCAGAGAGTGCTTCAACATAAACTAATTTCCTTTCCCAGTTTCCTTTCCCTTCTGTAGGATGGCTAGAACCACATCTGTTCTTCCACCTCCAATCACAGCTTACAGTTGTCTTTTATATTACCCCTGGATTAACTGATACACCAAATTATTCACAACATGTTCCATCCTTAGAACCCTCCCCTCTCTCCACCACCAAATTCCTCATGAAATATCTGGCTCACTATATGGGTAATAGTGAAATACACAGGAGAAGGGAAATCCAAATGCTGCTTTGGTAATCTAGGATGAGTCACACTTGCCTTTGAAAGGGAAACAGAGATACTTATGGTCAGGGCTTCATAGAGATTGAAGTGAGGAAAGAATGAGGATGGGTAGTTGATGCCAAGTGAGTATTTCATGAGGACTTCTCTTCCCTATTATCCACTGACCCTTCCCCAATTCCCCAATCCCTTTCCCTTCCCCCAGGTCCCCATTATCTTGGCAACTATATATTGTCCCTAATTAACAAATATAAACACTCACTTCTGTTGAATAAGTCACTTCCAGGATGCTGATAAACTGACATCAAAAGGCATGTTTCTGAAGATCTACAAGATGTCACCAAGTATCAAGGACATAACCACACAGACTCTTTCCCATCCTCTGGACAGTCAGCTCTGACAAAAGGACTTCAGCTTCCAAAGGACTGGGAGTAGGAGTTTTCTCCAACTAAATCTCTCATAGAAGATGACTCAACTCTCCAATCGAAGAGAGAAAGTACCAAAGTGGGGAAATATCATGATCCCCAGAGTAAGCTCATTCCCACTTTTTACACCCATATTTTCTCATATTAGGAGCATTCCAGAAAAATGATAGAGACCACCAGCCTCAGAGATAGAAGGTATTAGTGAGAGAATCCAGGGACATAGAGAATTCCTTAGCTCCTGTCATAGATCCCCAAAGAAAGAGAAACATTGAAGTGATAATATGTCTTGTACTCTTGTAAATTTTCTGTCTGCCTTAGCTTATGAGTTAAGCATCTGAGAAAATCACAAAGGCATTTATTCTAAGGGTTACTGGTGCCATTGTTGGGTTAAATGGATTGGGTGAAGTGCACAGGATTCTCATATCTTTGTACTTTCCCTGCTTAAACTGATCCATGGTGCTCAAAAGGAATTCCCTGCCTTGACTTTTCATCATACTCACCTACATAAATGAATAAGAAGAATGTAGAAATTAAATATGACTGTCTACTCTTATGGGACCCAGCTGATAGTGGCTGCTGGGGATCTAATTCTGACCAGCAGAATAGATCCCTTCATGTGAGAGGATGATAGCAATACAAGGAGCCTGAGAGGCAGTTGCATTCTCTGATTTCTCTCCTCTTCCTTCTTGCCTCTGATTTATTTCATTCCCAATTCACAAGCAACATTGATTTGCAATTCTTTCAAGTATATTATGATTCACATATGTGGGGGCTTTGGAGAATAGATCCTGCCTTAATGGGACAGTCCCCTTTAACCCTTTACAAGCTTTCTAGATTTTGCACTTAGTGATCCTTAGCAGTCTACAAATGATAGTCCTCATCATAATTCCTACCGAGGACTTCACTGGTGTCATTTCTTTCTCACCAGAAGCACATCATGCCCACTTAGGAGAATGTGGTCTTCATACACTCTCCTGGCACAGGGAAAAGCATTCCATACTAGTTTTTGGGAATCTCATACCTAAGTAGAAGAGTTAGCTATAACTCCTCTTGTTGAAGAGCGGGTTCATCTTGGGTCTAGACAGGGAGGAGGATGGAGGTCTGGCTGAGCATAGCAAGAACAGAGGCCATAGGCATATATTTCAGGCTTTCTAACCACTAGCTCCCTCCCAGTCTTTCTGCTCTTTCTTCCATTCCTTGTCCTCATTACTCACCTACAAATGTCTGCTTCCCTTCCTTCCTTCCTTCCTTCTTCCTTCCTTCCTTCCTTCCTTCCTTCCTTCCTTCCTTCCTTCCTTCCTTCCTTCCTCTTTTCTTCCTTCCTTCTTTTCTTCCTTCTTTCCTTCCTTGCTACTTTGTTTTCTTCCTTTCTACTTTTTCCCTTCTATATTCATTCCTTCCTTCTTCACCTTCCTCCCTTTCTCTTCCTCTTTTCATTTCTTTCTCTTTCTCTTTCATCTCATTTCTCCCTCCCCTTCTTTCCCCTTTCTTCTCTCCTTCCCTAATGCTTAAATCTCTTGGCATTTAAAGCCACTAAATAATATTGACTAATCTTTCTCACTTGATCCTAGAAAAAATTTTTTGGGTAGTATTCTTTGAATACATATGAGAAACTAGGCAGGGGTTAAAGACTGGCCAAATCACAATCAAGGAAAAGGCAGAAAAAAACTCAGATCTCTCTGGCTCCACTCACCACTCAGTGTCCATTGCACCTCTTGCTTCTTCTGATGGATTGTGCTGGGGTTCATTTTCTTAAAACACCTTACAAGGAGAGGTTCAAAGAACAATGTTGGTTAGTGTATTTTTCCTAATAATTTATTAGTCATTAAAATCATGTATTTCAAAATAAATGCAATGTTTCCAATGAATTTCACCACTTCCCCTCAAAAATAAAACAAGATAACATTTTTTACCAAACATAACTTCCCTACTTCTTTTAATGTTGATATATTCTACAGCACAGCCTGATTAGAATGATAGTTCTCTCAATATATGAAAACCTGAAGTAACCCTTGGTCTAAATGATTTGGTATATCTGGTCTTTGACACCTTCTCTTTCCTTCCAACATCTGTGTGTGTGTGTGTGTGTGTGTGTGTGTGTGTGTGTGTGTGTGTGTGTTTCTCTGTCTCTCTTTTGTCTCTCCTTTTCCTCCCTGTCTCCCTCCCTTCTCTTGCATGTGTGTTTTGTTATTTGGGTCCAAAGGACCGGGAAAATGATGTTTTTCTACTCCTCTCTTGCTACTTTGTATCTTCTTCCTTGTTTCCTCCCTTTTCTCTTGTCCCTCCCCAATCTTTCCACTTTCTTTCTTTTCCTTTATTACTGAAACGTGAAAATTGGCATTTGGAACCTTACAACAGTGAGAAAAATAGGAAAAGACTCTCACTCTACATAAGTGAAGGTAAAATAGAGAAGAATAAAACAAAACCTAATTTACAGAACACCCCTTCAAAATGTGTACTCCCATACTATTGGACTAATTTTCCTAATTTCGGTCTACCCCATAATTTGGTTACCTTTAAACTCTGGTAAGCAATTGTTTATACTCTCCCAGAACAGAATCAGATCTTTTGCTCCTTTGTCTCCAGGGGACAGTTTCCTACTAAAATGACCCTTTCCCAGGCATGATTCAAAGTCTTTCTTCCCATTTTCACATAATGTTTTTAAAATTTGAGAGACAAAATTTTGGGGTATTTCCATTAATTAATAATTAATTAATTACATAATAATAAAAGGACTGTCATTTGGTTCTATAAACCAAAAACTAATTTCACCCAATTTTATATGCTCTTGGAGAAGTGGGTGTTCTTTAGATGGAATCCACTATGATTGGTTAACAATTTGAGGAACAATAAATATTATAATGAGAGGTGGTCCTTTGTAATGAGTGATGTCTATTTTATTCATTCTTAATCCCCAAATCACTCCCAACTAAGACTAGTACAACACTGTAGGTCTCCACAGCTGGGAGGTCTGAATAAATTGAGGGGAAAACAAATCCAATCTCATTATTCCCTTTTTTCAGGGCATTTGATCTAGTACAAATGCAACTAGTACAATTGCAAAAATACAAGTAGGGTTCATAACACAAAACAAGCCATCCAGTTCACCCATGGTACTTCTCCTTCTCAACCCAAATCATTTTCTGGGGACTCAAAGTTTAATTGCTTCTACCTGCTGCTGTCCAAACTTTCTTGGATGGTGGGTACCTAATTAAACTAAAACCCCATCATCTACTTAGGGCTCGGCCTCTGCCAGGTTCAAAACTGGGTATCCTAGTTCTGCTCAGTGGCTGCCATCTCCCTCTGGGTCCTTCTGCTGTTTCTCCTGAGCTCCTTTTTTCCCCTCAACAACCCGCTATTCCATTCCCTTAATACTGTTTTTTTGGGAACCGGAGACAATATGCAGCAAAACATACACAGGGAATTACCAGACAAGCCCATGAAGGGAACTTTAACTTGGGGTAACCTGACGTCAGAGAACTGCCCTTGTTTGGAAGACCCCGACCAAGAACAATAGTGGCAGCCACAGGGGGCTGAGCACACCCGGCCAACCCCACATTCCTACTGCTCAACCCAAAAATCAAAATTTGTGAATTCCAAAGCATCAAGGGTAAGCACTTTTCTTCATTAAATGTGGTGAACACAAAATTTGTGGTTTCAAAGGGATGAGCACTGAGATACTACTTTCTGTAACACACACATACACATAATATTGTTTTATATATATATATATATATATATATATTTTCTTAATAAAAAGTGTATGTTTTTGGTGTAATTAATTTAAACAAGGAGTTTGGGTTTGAGGATATATATATATATATATATATATATATATATTTTCAACATTTTTTCCATGACCATTCTACTCCATTTAAGTCACCCACAAAAACAATCATACCCCCAAAGATAAGATCAAAAGGTCCATGATTTAAGCATAAAGAACAGATTATAAATAAATTAGAGGAACATGGGATAGTTTATCTCTCAGACCTGTGGAGGAAAGAAATTTTGGGTGAACTAGAGAACATTTTGATCAAAAATAAAAATTTTAATTACATCAAATTAAAAGCCTTTGTACAAAAAAACTAATGAAACAAAATTAGAAGGAAGCAACAAACTGGGAAAACATTTACGTTAAAGGTTCTGTAAAAGGCCTCATTTCCAAAATATATCGAAATTGACTCTAATTTTAAAAATCAAACATTCTCCGATTGATAAATGGTCAAGAATATGAACAAAATTTTCAGATGATAAATTGAAACTATTACCATTCATAAAAGGTTTAAATCACTATTGATAAAGAAAATCAAACTAAGACAACTCTGAAGTAAATCATCTGTCAGATTGGCTAAAATGACAGGAAAAATTGTGAATTTGGAGGGATTGGAAAACGGGACACTGATGCATTGTTGGTGGGGGTTTGAACAATCCACAATTCTGGAGAAACAATCAATTATGCCCAAAAGTTTTTGTCATACCCTTTGATCCAGCATCTACTTGGGCTTATACCCCGAGATACTAAAGAAGAAAAAGGGACCTGTATGGCCAAAATGTTTGTGGCCCTGTTTGTAGTGGCTGAAACTGGGAAAGAATGGATGCCAATCAATTGGGAGTGGTTGGGTAAATTGTGGTATTAAGTTTTATGGTATTATTGTTCTTGAAATGACCAGCAGGATGAATCAGAGGGTTGGCGAGACTTACATGAAACATCTAAGTAAATGAGCAGAACCAGGAGATCTTTATCTTCAACAACATATTGGAATTATTCTGATGAGTGGTTTCTTTGACGAGACCTAACTCAGTTTCAGTTGATCAATGATGGACGAAGCGCACACCCAAAAAAGAACACTGGGAAATGAATGTAAACTGTTTGCTTTTGTTTTTCTTCTCGGGTAATTTTTCCTTCTGAATCCAATTCTCCCTGTGCAACAAGAAAACTGTTTGGTTCTGCACAATTTATATTATCTAGGATAAATTTCCCATATTTAACTATATAGGACTGCTTTTTCCCCCATCTGGGGAGGAGGTGGAGGGAGGGAAAATCGGAAAAGTGAATGCAAGGGATAATGTTGTAAAAATTACCCTGGCATGGGTTCTTCAAAAAAATTTTAAAAAAAAAAGAAAAAAAAAAAAACAATCATACCTTGATCTTACATCCACATTCAACTTTGTGTTTGTGAGTTTTGAAATTTCCTCCTTAAATTAATAATTTATAATATTTTATTTCTATCCCTTGCAACCTCTCCTATTTCTTCATCTGTTCATGAACTTCTCAGTCCCTCAGTTTTTTTTTCCCAGTCTTCTCTATAGCTCCCTCTTTTTCCTTTCTCCATTTTGACCTCTTGGTGGACTGGTCTACACTAGTAATTTTCCATAATTTTTCCCTGAATCATCCTCTTATAAATCTTGCCTCATATACCCACAGCCTTGGATCACTTCCCTTTTCAGTGCCTTGGATGTTTAAACCACTCGGAGCGAAAATTATGTTGATTATAAATTCACTACACAAAACCTCCTTTTCCCTCTTCAAAGTGGGTCTTAATCTCTTCATTCCTTTTAAACCTTTCATGGCTCTATCTTTATCCTCACCCTAACTAAAAACTTGACTCATAGTTTCGAAAAAAATTTAAATCATTCAATCATTCTGGATTCTTCTCTTTTCCTCCTTCCCCCAACTCATGTGTCTTTCTACCATCTCCATCCTTTTCTTGCAAAGACAGATTTCTCTCCACATAAAGTAACCTTATTCTAATTACATAATGTCCTTTTATTATCCTTGTTCTCTCATTTATCTTTAAACTCCTTTACTTATTTTTAATCCTTTCCATCCATTCTCAAAATTCTCCTTAATGTATCCATCCTAACTATATCTTTTTTTTGAAGGGTTAAACTCCTGCTCCCTCCTTTCTCTCCCTACACCTCTCCCCCATCCACATAAAATACCAACCTTTACCTCAGATTTTACAGAAAGAAATATAAATTTTATTGGTAAAAAACATTCCAAATATCTTGGGTTTAGGCAATTCTTTCTTAAAGACCATCTTTAAAAAAAATCACTTTGGCTCTCATTGATTGAAACAATCAAGACTGCTTGGTATTATTTAGCCTTCTGATGGCTCAGAGGAAATGTAAATAGGCCAGGTTTTGGGGTTTCCCTCTTTTTTTAAATTTGGTTTCCCCAAAGAAATTCTGAAAGGTCTTCCCTTTCCCAAAAAGAAAAGTTTTTGATTTTTTTTAAAACTTAGGGAATTAAAAAATAGGGGCCCCTTTTTCTTTTTGCCTTTTAGCTTTTTTTTTTTCCCCCTTTTAACTTTTGGGTTTTTTAAAAAATTTTACTTTAAAAATTAAGGTAACCCTTTTTCCCCTCATTTTTTCCCAAATTTGAAGAACCTAAAAAAAAGGGCCTTAAAAAGAAAAATTTTCATTTGCATCCTCCAGGGGGGTTTTTTTTCCAATTTTCTGAAATTCCCAATATCCTTAAAAGAGGCCAAATAAAAAAATAAAAAATTTCATCATATAATTTGGTATTAAAAATTTCCATGTTTCATATATTGGATTACTTCTTCTGGGAGGGAAAAAAAAAAAATTGGGAACAAAAATTTCAATGAATTTAAAACTATATTTTAAAATACAAACTTGATTTTTCCTTAATTTCAGAACGGTCTGGATCTTTTACCGCAAAATTGAAAGAAATTTCAGTGATCTAAAATATATTTTAACAGTCATTTCCTTTGTGGGTATGGAGGTTTTAGGGTTTCTTGAAACATTTGCTTATCATTCCCTGAAAATATATTCCAAATCTTTAATTAAAATTTTAACATTTTATGTGATGGGATTCAATTTTCAATTTTTTTTGTCCTGGGAAGAAAAAATTGGGGAAACCAAGGTGGGGAAATTTTTGAAACCCCTTATTTTAAAAAAATAAGAACCCAAAGGTTTTTAACAAACCTCAAAATCTGGGTATAACCTTCCCAGGGAAAAAATTTGACTTCAGAACAATCTTGTTTCAAATGGGGCGGGGGACTTTTTAAAATTTAATTTTATACATGTCATATTAAATTTATTTTCAAAATTTGGGGGTTTCCCTAAAAAATTTTTTGGGTTGGAAAATGTTCCTAAATTTATAGGGCAGTTGGGTTTCTTGAACCTTATTTTCCCAAAAGTAGGACCCAAAAACTGGGAAGGACCTCGGAAAATGGCAACAAATTGGGGTCTTCGGGGCTTTAACATCTGTCTAGGCAACGAAATTTGTTAATAATGTAAAAAACCCAAAAAGAACCAAATAAAGGTTGGAAATTACCTTAAGAATTGAAAACTTGGTTCCCAGCCCAAAATCAGCAAAAATAGCCCAAGGGCAAAATAAAGAGCTTCTTCTTTGCCTTAAAGACGACAGTTAAGATTTAAAAAAATGAACAAAAAGCAAAATAAAAGCAATTTTAGGAGGAAATGACCTCAAATCCCCAAAGGTTTAAATTAACTAATAAATGTTGATGTTGTCCCCCATTTAACAAGGTTTTTTACATTTAAAAAAATCTTAAAAGAGAGAAAAAAATGGGAAAAAATTGAGATCTTTGCAAGAGGTATGGAAAGAGGAAAAGGAAAAAGAAATTTTTGAAAAAATTCTTTAAAAAAGATTTGATGAAATGGGAAAAAACATATAACTCTTTACAAAATATGAAAAATACCAACTTGATGAAAAACAAATTGTGAAATGGAAAAAAAACTCAGTTTTCCCCAGGAATCACCTCTCCTGCACTTTCCCATTCCCCCATCTTGACCTCTTGGTGAACTGGTTTGCACCACTTTAAGTCACATAATCTTTTTCTTTAATCCTTTAGCTCTTCTTTCTTATAAATCCCTCATTACCTACCTTGATCACTTCCCTCTTCAGTTCCTTTTTTATTTGTAAACAGCTACTGAATAAGCTGGAAAATTACAAAACTTGCTGACTAGTTTTACACACATCCCTCATTTTCGACTCTTCAAAGGTCTTCAAATCCTCTTTATTCTTCTTTTAAACCTCTAGACTTTCTTTTTCCCCACCTAATTTAAAAACTTGCTTATTTTATTGAAAATGTTTGAGATCATTCATGTACATCTCTCATGTTACTCCTCCTCCCCTCACTCAGATGTCTTCCTTCATCTCTATCCTTTTCCTTGCAAAAGATTTCTCTCCATATACAAGTAATTTCATTCAAGTTCAGCAAATGTCCTTTCTTATCCCTTTCTCTCTTTTCTACAAACTTTGTTATTTATTTTTTTAATTTAATTTCTCATCCTAAAAATACCTTACTTATCCATCCATCCCAGATATATCTTCTTTTTTTTAAAATTACTAAACTCCTTCTCTGCCTCCTTCCCTCTCCCTGCACCCACCCTCGTCCACATCGTTCAAACTTTCCGGGTCTTTACAGAAAGTAATTAAATTTTGATTGGTGAAACATCCTAAGCATCTTGGGTTTATGGAGATTTCTTTCTTAAAATCCATGCTTTAAACCAAAATCATTCTCTCTGATTGAAACTAGTTCCTAGTCCATGACTTGGTTTTGTTTCGGCCCTCTGATGGCTCAGAGGAAATGTAAATAAATTGTTTCTGTGAAACTCGATCCTCTTCCATCCCAGGTAATTTTTTTTTTTTGATTAGGTAAAAAGCCATTCTTTGCCTCATTTCTTACCTAGTTTAAAATTATTGAATAGATGTTACCTCAGTCAAACTGAAACCAAGGAAAGACCAAAAGGCCAAGAACTTTCATTGAATCTCCAGTCATCTGATCTTATCTTCGACAGGACCCAGACGATTCTAGAAGGGAGAAAATATGACTTTCCCAATCTACCATCACTTAAATCCAATTCATTTGTAAGTTTGGCATCCACCTTCCCTATGTCACCTCTCCTTTTTTCCCCCAATACTTCAATCTGTTTCAGACCAATTAGCTTTCTCTGGGTATGGGACTATTCAACTTATAACTTATAAATAAGTATAGAAGCATTGCACATATTTTATTTGAATTATTATTGTCTAATGGGAGAAGGGAGAAAAAAGGAACACAAAGGCTTTGCAAGGGGAGTTTCAAACTATGAATATATTTTGAGAATAAAAGTTTATGTTTTTATCATAAGTCTTTCGAGTAGTCATGGATCATTGTATTCTAAATGCGGTCATTTACAACTGATCACAGAATACTGCACATTTAAACAAATTATATTTCCTTTTCTTGTTCATGGAAAACCTGGAAGCCCAGGTTTTTTTATCAAAACATCCTCTCCATCATTTTTCTGAACAAGGATATTTTGTCTTCATATATCACTTTGTTCAGCCATTTCCAATTGATGGGCATCCCCTCAATTTTCCATTTTTGGTGTGGAAAAGATCTCTCATAAATATTTTTATACATATACATTGGGTTGTTTCCTTTTCAAAAAGAAAACTACTTTTGGATTCATGTCCAATATGATGTTTTGGGTCAAAAGGATAGGCAAATTTATAACCCTTTGGGCTAAATTTTTATGATCATTTATCAATTGGGACATGACTCTTTTTAAATTTGACTCAGTTCCCTCTATGTTTGAGAAATAAAGGGCCTTATCAGAAATTGCTTAAAATTGTTTTTAAATTACTATCACTAATTATTTAATTTGTTCTATTCTCTATTTTTCCTCTGTCCATCATAAAAATGTTTTTACCGCCTCCTTCCCCCATATGTCTTCTCTTTTATCACCCCTTCCCATATCCCTTTCATCTCCTAATTTCCTGAAGGGTGAAATAGATTTCTATACTCATATTGAGTGTGGATGTTATTTTTTCTAATGAGAGTAACCTTCACTGACTCATCCTCTCCTTCTCCTTCTTCCCCTCCACAGTAAAAGCATTTTCTTTGACTCTTTTTGAAAGATAATTTACACCATTCCACTGCTTCCTTTTCCTTGCTCCTAGCCCATTTCTCCTTCACCCTTTAATTTCATTTTTAAAAGGATATTACCCTTTCATACTGAATTCACACATGTGCCATCTGTCCACATATATGTCTTCTACCAACCATACTAATGAGAAAGTTCTTTGATTAAAATTCATCCCATTTAGGGCAAACAAAACCATTAATCCCCGTTATCTTTATCTTTTCTTGAGTTCTATATCAAAATCAAATTTTCTATTCAGCTCTGGTCTTTTTTTATCACAAATACTTGAAAACCTTCTATTTCATTGAATTTCTACCTTTTCCCCTGAAAGATTATATTCCATTTGCTGGTGGTATTCTTACTTGTAATTCTATTCATTTTTCTCTGGAATTTCTATCCCCAAGTTCTCAGTCCTATAATTAAGGATCAAAGGAAGAAGAGGAATCTGTACAATCAGTCTGAAAGTAAAAAAAAGGCTTTAATATCTGGATCCCAAGTGAGTCAGCTGTGAACTGGGGACCCCGGGCGGGAACTCTGGTCCTTGAAATCTCTTCATTAAGGAGGCAAAGATTGGAGGGCTTGGGGGGAGAGAAAAGTGGGAGGGAGGTCAAAGGTCCTTGTCTCTAAAAAAAAAAAAGGAAAGGGAGGAGAGAGAGAAAGAGAGAGACTGGAACTTCGGCTCCAGAATCAGAATATATCTTTGGCAAGGCATGTGGCCCCTCCTCCTTCTTCTCCCCAAGCCCGGGACTTGTTTATCCTGACTCTGGCGCCTGAGCCCTCCAGGAGCTTAAATACTTTACAGTTTTCCTTGATAATTTCTTGAAAGATGATGTTGAAGCCCTTTTTTTGATCATGACTTTCTAGTACATCAGTAATTTTTAGATTATCTCTCCTGGTTCTATTTTCTAGGTCAGTAGTTTTTCCAAGGAAATATTTCACATTTTGTTTTTTTTTTTTTTTTGGTTTTGTTTTATTGTATCTTGATTTCTCTTAAAGTCATTAGCCCCCTTTCTCAGTTCTAATTTTAAGGGCTATTTTTTTAATTTCTTTTGAAGACATTTTTCTCCTAATTAGATTTTTTCTGTTTTCTTTTGCACCACTCTCAATTCTTTTCATTATTTTTGCCATTTCTCTTTATTTTCAAAATCCCATTGGATACATTCAAAGGTTCTGATAAAGGCCTCCTTTCTAAAATATGTAAAAAAAATTGATTCAAATTAATAAAAATTCAAGCCATTCTCCAATTGATAAATGGTCAAACACTATGAACACACAATTTTCTTGGAAAATTAAAACCATTTAGAATCATACAAAAACATCTAAATTATATTTATCAGAGAAATGCAAATTAAGACAACTCTGAACCACTCAACCTATCAGATTAGCTAGATGATAGGAAAGATAATCAAATTTGGAGGGTGTGGGAAAACTGGGACACTAATAGATTGTTGATGGAGTTGTGAATGATGCAACCTGCTGGGAAGCTACTACCAAAGGCCTATCAGACGGGCTTTCCTTTGATCTAACACTTCTCTCAAAACATATAAAAAAAAAGGATCTATGTGTGCAAAAATGTTTAGATTTCCTTTTTTAAAGTGAAAATGAAAACTGGTGGATGCCCATTAATTAAGAATGGGTGAATAAGTTATATAATAATTTATGGACATTATTATTCTATAAATTTGTCGTAGGATGATTTCAGAGGCCTGGGATCTCACATTGAACTGCTGCTAATGTAAAAGCGGGAAGATGTTTTACACAAAGAAACAAGATTATAGATCATCAGTACTGAAGGATGTCCTTGGGAGTCAGTCAGTTCAATGTTCTGTGATGAAGAAAAACATCTTTACCCAGAGGAGAATTGTGGGGGTAGTGTGGATCACAACCTAGTATTTTCATTTTTGTTTTGTTTCTTTTTGTTTTCTTTCTCATTTTTTCCTTTTTGATCTGATTTTTCTTGTGCAGTATAATTGTGGAAATATGTAGAAGTGTAATGTCTAGGCTAGCTCTCTGGAAGCCCTAGGTATCAACTTGAGTACCTAGTCTTCAGATGGAGAAGTGAAGGAGGCAGGAGGGCCACCACGTGGCTGGTCAAAGATGGGTCGGGCCTGGGTCTTCTCTGGCTGGGGCACAGAGGTGAGAGGCTCTGTGTCCCTCCCATTTTCTTAGTTCTATTCCTCTTACCCATTGGCATGTGCCAGCCATCAAACATCACTGTGCAAGTGCTAACTATGGTTACATACATCATCACAGCACATTGCTATAATCACTCTGCTATTGATATGTAAGTTCCTCTCATCACTGGAAGTATCCTTGCTTCAAGTGGAACACAGGTGATCCACCCTCCCGCTTCTCAGAGGTGAAATCACCAAAAGGAAATGGGGAGCCAAACCAGACATTATCATCAGGTTCCTTCTGGGCTGAAGGATCATATACCTTGCCCAAAGTTCCCCCACTATCTGAGGCCCTCTACATAGTAGAATTGCACATGTTTAACATATATTGGATTACTTTCTGTCTAGGAAGGTAATAAGGAAAAGGAGAAAAATTTGGAACACAAGGCTTTGAAGGCTGAATGTTGAAAACTATCTGTGCATATGTTTTGAAAATAAAGACCTTTCATAAAAAAAAATAAAAAGAAAAGGACAAACTAAAAGAAAAAAGAAGATTATGAAAATATAGTCAACCAACTAGAAATGGAGATGCAGAATTTTAAAGAAAGTGAATCTTTGAAAATTAAAATTGGGATTCCAACTAAGATGGACACACACTAGATCTAAGCTCTTCCTTGCCCTCAGACAACTTTTTCATAATCGGCCCGGAATTATCTTGCTGAAAAAACCCCAAATACATTACCAAAGAAGATATCCTCGTTCTCCGAAAAGGTCTGTTTTTGTTTGGGCAAGGACAGTTAGACCAGGTGGATTCGGAGGCAGGAAACTGGAGGAGGCAGCAAGCTGAGCAGATGGAGGGCAGTTGTGTTCAGCCACTGGAAAATTTGTGGGGAAAACTTTCCCAGTTGACTTCTTTGTCCTGGCATCAAGCCAGTGATCGAAGGAAGCATAAAACGGAATAAAGACCAACCCCAAATACTGGGGTCTTTTAGACCTGACCACACCAAAACACCAACTGTCATCATGCCTCAGGTCTCAGGGGTGGCTACTGTGCAGGGAGGGCAACCTTGCTGTTTCTGCTGCTTCATTATTATTTCCTGTAGTCTGTAAAGGATGCTTGGTAATACCACACTGCCAAAAAGCGAACATTTGCTTTTTTGGTTTTTGTTTGTTTGTTGTCTTTGATTCTTTTTTGTCAAAATGAGTAAAAATGAATGCACATTTAACTATTGATTTCTATATGGATGAAACAGACTTCAAACCCTGGGATAAAAAGATTGTCTTCAGATGAAACCCCAAAGTGGGGAATATGATCTGGTCCCTATGATACAAGACTCTCAGAAGAAATTTAAAAGGCTCTTAATAGGCGGAAGTCCATAATCCCAGATTTCCTGACTGGAAGCAAAGGGGTGTTCCAAGGAGACTTACAGGCTACAAAAATACCAGCATTTTCAATCAGTTAATTGAACAGAAACCCCTTGGCATGGATACTGAAAGAAACAGGGAGGCGGTGGAAATCACAACTACTGGGGCATAATGGTAGAGTCTGGAGGGTTTTTTGCCGACCCTGAGGGAAATCTGCTTGCAGCTGGGAGAGAAGGGTGAGGGCAGGAGCAGTGACCAAGGGGAAGCCACTAAGATATGTTCAAACTGAAGGGGTAGGATGATAAGATGATGCTTCAGACTAGGAGGATTTAGGGTCAGAGAAGCCTGGTCTTCAGAGAAGGAAATGGTTACCTGAAGTTTTCAAAGCAAGTCCCCATGAATAAAAGGATATGGGCAGTCTGGCATGACTAGAAGGGAGGGGGTGACCCTACCATGTCCTAGATGGACTGTACATTCAGTAGTCGGGGCAAGAAATGATTTTACCATGCACCTTGTATCAGGGTTGGAGTTTAAGAATGGTCAAAGTTTTCTTAGAACAATAAGTGACTCCAATTAACCAGGAACTTGAAGCAGGTTGTGGTCCCTTTAAAGCTTATTTCTAATGATTCCTTTCAATTCCAGCCCCTCCTGGCTGGGCATATCCTCCCAGATAAATTGCCATTCAGGATGCAGAGCCTTTGTTCAATTCAAATTGGAAAAAGAATGCCAAATTCAAAGGAGTTAGGCTTGTCCCAGCCCCACGGTCTAATCGTGGGTTCTCCCATCCTCCACTGGTTCCATCGGCGGTTTCCCCCCGACCATGACATTTCTATAATAGCTTCCATCAATGAAAGTCTTTGCAGATGGACTTTGGCAGCTTCCTTTGCTGCCAGGACCTTCTGTCCACTGAAAACTGCATTCTCACAGAACAATAATATTCCATAACATTCATATACCACAATTTAAACATTCTCCAATTGAAGGCATCCATTTTTTCCAGTTTCTAGCCACTACAAACAGGGCTACAATTTTGGCCATACAGTTCCCTTTCCTTCTTTAATCTTTTGGGGATATCCCATATAATTTGCTGGATCAAAGGTACACAGTTTATAACGGCATAGTTCAAATTGTTCTCCAGAATGCTGAATTATTCACAATTCCACCAACAGAGGATTGGGAGACTTACGAACGTCTAAGTGAAATAAACAGAACCAGGGGCATTATATACCTCAACAATGATACTGTATGGGGATGTATTCTGATGGAAGTAATTTCTTCCCAAAGAAGATCAACTCATTTCAACTGATCAATGATGGACAGAACAGCTACACCCAGAGAAGGAACACTGGGAAATGAATGTAAACTGTTTGCATTTTTGTTTTTCTTTCCAGGTTATTTTTACCTTCTGAACCCAATTCTTCCTGTGCAACAAGAGAACTGTTTGGTTCTGCACACATATATTGCATCTAGGATATACTGTGACATATTCAACATTTATAGGACTGCTTGCCATCTGGGGGAGGGGGTGAAGGGAGGGAGGGGAAAAGTCAGAACAGAAGTGAATGCAAGGGATAATGTTGCAAAAAACATTACCCAGGCATGGGTTCTGTCAATAAAAAGTTTAAAAAATAATGTAAAATAAATCTTTCCTGCATTCAAAAAAAAAAAAAAAAGAAAACTGCATTCTCAGGGCAAAACTTCATTTTCCATAGATCTATCCGCTGGAATAATATTCTTTTCCAGTGTTATCCTCCCTTTATCTTCACCTATTCCCCTAACTGGACTTTATGCCTCTCTGTCAGGAACAAGACTTTATGCCTCTTTGTCAGGATTTCTAACTTCACTTCCAGTCCTCATAATAAACCTCTTTTATCAATCTAGGTTTTGGGGTCTGTAAATTCCTTTACAGAGATCCTCTGTGCCACCAGAAGAGTCCCAAAACTCCCTATCCTTGTGCTGAATCCCAAGGGGGTGCAGGGGAGCCAAACCTCTCACTTTGGTTCCCTGAACCCTGAACCTGCCACTAGATCTTATCATTTAACTCCCTGACCACCAGAAAGCCCAATCTCATTTTGGTTCCCTAAATCTAAACCTTATCAAACTGACCCCCAATTTGTAAACACACCCTAGGTTCTCCAGGGTCTAGAGAAAGAGAGAGAGAACCAGGGCTGCCTCAGTCTGCCCCCTCAAAAGAGAAGATATTCTCAGGTCGATTTCAGATCAGACATTTGTTTTTTCCAACGGCCTATTTCCTTATAATAGGCACAATGGTCCAAGGTCAATGACTGCCATTTACAGGGATGCCATGGAGGACCCTTAGAGGAATTATTTGATTCTCTCATGGCTGCTACAATTGCCTGAGCGTATTGCTTACCCGCTTCCTTAGTCAGTGTGTTTTGGGTATTAAAAACTTTCAGAGCTATCTCAACTAGTTGAGATATATTCATGCCCTCAAGTCCCTCCTGTTTCTGTAGCTTCCTACATATAGTGGGGCAGACTGATTAACAAATGTAATATTCAGAGATCTATAGTTCTCAGGAGCTTCAGGGTCTATAGTACTATAAGTTCAATAAGTCTCATATAAACATTCTAGGAATCTCCCAAGGGATTCTTCTGAACCCCGAACAAGCTCAGAAATCTTTGCCATGTTAATAGGTTTCCAGGCTGCAGCTTTAAGACCTTGCAGAAGGAATCTATGATAAGCAGAAAGCACTGCGTGACCAATCATGGTGGGAGTTAGAATCCTAGGAAGGCCTTTCAGAGAGAAAACTAGATTCTATCTGATTACAATGTTCTTCTATGGATCCCCAACCAGGTCCAAGCACAGATTTCCTAGCCTCCCATTTAATCTTGTCTCTCTCCTCAGTAGTGAAGAGGGTGGTGAGAAACTGCTGACAGTCATCCCACGTGGGTTGGTCGGTATGAAAAACAGATTCAAGGAAGTTAATCAAAGCTTGTGATTTGATTACAAATTACATTACAAAATCAAATTTGATTACAAAGAAAAGAATTCTGACTTTTCA